>NC_068938.1:160053562-160208562 GCF_016801865.2 Culex pipiens pallens
CAGTCAGGGAGTCCTTTTGCACGCACGTCGTTCTCGATGAGCCATGTCCTGTAGTAGGAGGTAATGTAGTCTGTCATGATGACGACAAAATCCGGTACCGTGAAAATTCTTCCTTCCGTCCTTCCTTCCTTCGTTTGAATGACGAGATTTCTGCCATCGTTCAATAGGTTGGATAGATGTGTGTGCGTGAACAATGTTTATTGTGTAGGTAACATCAATATTGCCAAGGGATAGTGCATAAAGCACGCGGTCTTCAAATTTGAAATTGTTGACCACCTCTTCTGTCACATCACATAAAAAAACAAACTTTTTGTATGTAGCGTGGTTTTCGCCAAGCTTCCCTCAAAATGCTACGTGGTTTATGGATAAGCCCTCAAGTTAGAGTGGCTTGGAACTTTACATGAATTTTACTCTGGTTCAAAAAATTGCCTTTGATTTTTTCTAATTTTATTATAATCAAAATCAAAATCAATATCAATATCAATAATTCAATTCAATTCGGTTTTATTTGTGAATAATCAAATTACAATTTGTACATATTATGAACCTAACAGAGTTTTTGTGTTCATTTCAGCTGTGTGTTACGTCTTAATTCGGTTTAGAGCAATTATTACTGTTAATTAAATGCACAAACAAGAGTAAGAAAAAGTTTTCAAAAAACTTACGCAATTGCTAATGATAGGGGATAGGAATAGAAAAAGCTTACAACTAGATCACAGCAAAATTTAATCAATTATAGATGTGCTTGATCATCAGCTCCCCAAGGGCCAGGAATTGCTCCGCTTTGTTACGGCAGGTCCGGAACCGCGTCATCATCTCCCCCGCGAGAGCAAAGAACTCCGGCAGGGTAAAGAGATCTTCCCCGGTGACTTCTTGCTGGACCGCATTGCCGCTACCGGCAGCGACCACGCTGGCGAACGATCGACCCCATCCAGGAGGGAACGCTGGGTTGTCCGCTGGAACTGTACGATGACCAGCAGCCGGCACGGTTACGCTCGTACTTCGCTGAGGAGGGTGGGACGCTGCTGCTTGCTTTTTCCTCTTTACCTGCTCCTCGATGTAGGTTTTCCGTGCGCTGCATCCACGGTAGTTGCTGGTATGGTTACCTCCACAGTTGGCGCACTTGATGCGCGCCTTGGTTTGCTCTGCCTTGTCCCCCAAGTCCGCCTTGCACGGCAGTGCGCACGCCTCCGAGAGGTGTGTTTCACCGCACTTCACGCAGCGGGGCGGGAGGTTGCAGTTCCGCGAGCCGTGGCCAAATTTCTGGCAACGGTGGCATTGCGCTGCGTCCGTCGGGTTCTTTGAGTAAAACCGCCAGTTTACCCAAAAACCGTCCAACGCCTTAGTTTTCCGCAGGTCTTGAATTTTGACGGTGCCGCGGTCGAAGTACAACAGGTACAGTGTGTGTGTACCTGTGACCGTTGTCTTCCGCGAGAGGACTTTTATGTCACGCGGCGTAATTCCAGCACCCGAGAGGTCCTTCTTTAGGTCGGAGATCGGGCGGTCTTGGTACCCCTGCAAGACGACCTTCACGGCAGTCTTCTGCACGGGATCGAATGTGTAGAACTTGAAGTTTTTATTCTTCAATTTCTCCACAACCAGGTCGAAGTTCTTGCTGTCAAATGTGTAGACTTGCACTGACGACTTACCGATTTTCAGACAATATCCGAGGCCTTCCAGCAACTCGTCAATATCGTCCGTCAACGTGTCCAAAACATAGATTGGAGGTGGTCTACGTTCCTTTGGAGAATTATTTGTTTTTGACGTCAACACTTTCTTCCGTGCACGTTCATCGTATTCGTCGTCGTCGGTAGTGCTGCTACCGTCGGTGTTGTTGTTGTTTTCTTCGTCGTCGCTCAGCATCTGGAACTCGTTCCTGATGGGAATGTTGGCGGATGTCGACGTGTTGGTCGTGGCACCGGAAGTACCGGAACGGGTTCGCACTGGTGATCTTGGAACATATCCGGGATGTAGTAACTTTTTGTCGATACCTTCTGCGCTCACGCTCCCCTGCGCGATGGCGGTCGACACGGCGTTGGCTTGTTTACCTTTTTGCACACGGCCGGTAGACGAACTTCGCGGGTTTTTCGAGGCCGCACTCGAACTGCCACGGCCACGGCCGGCCTTCGGCATGCTGCAGGAGCAAACTCGCGGGTAATCACGGTAGACTACGGCGGAAAATTTCGAAAAAACTATAGAGCACTGAGCACTTGACTGCTGCTTGCTCTCGTGCGTACACGGAGGTGAATCAATATCAATATCAATATCAATATCAATATCAATATCAATATCAATATCAATATCAATATCAATATCAATATCAATATCAATATCAAAATCAAAATCAACAATCAACAATCAACAATCAACAATCAACAATCAACAATCAACAATCAACAATCAACAATCAACAATCAACAATCAACAATCAACAATCAACAATCAACAATCAACAATCAACAATCAACAATCAACAATCAACAATCAACAATCAACAATCAACAATCAACAATCAACAATCAACAATCAACAATCAACAATCAACAATCAACAATCAACAATCAACAATCAACAATCAACAATCAACAATCAACAATCAACAATCAACAATCAACAATCAACAATCAACAATCTACAAAAATCAGATAAAAGCATCACTAAACAAATTTTAAAGACATTGTTTCCGAGATATTGCGAGTAGAAAAATAACGGTCTTATTGGACAATTAAAAAACCATAAATTTCAAAAATTTAACATTAAAAACAATGATTTTTTTTAATTGCAAAAAAAAGTTTTTTTTTTCTGTAAAATTCAACTTAACATTATTTTGTATAACTTAAAACGTCAAAAACGTTGGAGGCATTTTTTATTTTAAATTAGATTTCAAATTCTAAAATAAAGTTTTATAATTTTTTTGGATATTATTTTGCACAATCCAGAATTTTCGTAGAAAATATGCCGTATCAAAACCTCCCAAAATTTCAAAATGCCTGTAATTTTCAAAGAGTCCTATCTGCATAGGAAACCCATGACTCATAGGTTGATTTGAATATTTACTCTAGAATTCATCCCTTAGTGATTAAGAGTCAATTATTGTGAAAACAAGATTTTTTTTTGCTCTGAACCTATTTAAACCTATTTATTTGAACATTCCCCAAGACAAATCTAGACAAATCTAGAAAATCCCTTCTCATGATTCAAATTGTCAAAAATTCTAAGGAAAATGCAATTATAAAAATAAAAAATACAAAGTTAAAAGTCTGAAAAATTCTAATTCCTTTTTTGCGGGCTTTTCTCAGAAATCTTTGAAAATTCGCACGGTTGGGAATCGTCCCAGAAAAATCCTGTTACTAATTTGAAGGTTTTGTTACGCTCTTACGATTGAATTTCGGCCCGAAACCCGGAATTCAAAGTCTGATTTTTGAGAGCTCTTTTTTTGAAATACTTGTGTGATGTATGTATTCGCTCTTCGAAATTTGTGCCTTCCATCATTGAAAAACCGCTCGTAAAATCCAAACTTTTTATATTTCAGATTTGTAGCCATGGGGTCGGAGACGAGCATTCTTTTTTTAGATGCACAATTTGGGACCAGTAATTGTGATCAAAGCCATTTTTAAGGTATTTTCTGGACTATTTTACAGATAACACTATCAAATTTCAAGAATTCGATTTCAAACAAAAATCCATTCAAAAACATGCGCCAAAATGTGCGTGTGCCCAAGATTTGAGACTTTTCCAAACTTTATTTCCAGAGATATAGCCGTAGTAGTGTTTTACCGTTTTATGTCTTATTTTAACCCTATTTTTGCTATTAAATTTTTGGTTTTATACAGAATAATATACTGAACATCAAAATCGAAGCCCTGGCTCGTTTTCGCTCGAAAGATCGACAAGTCGTCAAGTCGAAGCATTAACGCCAGTACATTTACGCTTGCTTTCTGGCTTATTTTAGTAGATCGACAAAATGCAATATCGATACATATTTTTTGAAATTGATCATAGACTTGCATTAAAGACTGTCTTCCCTTTATATTTTCTATTTATGTGAATCTAATATGTTTTTTCTAAACTAAATATAAATGAAATTAAAAAAAAATGGCATTCGAGATTGAGCCCAAAAAGACTCGCGGCTTTATGCCAAATTCTCACTGGGTGTATTTCTATGTTTCTGCAAAATTATTTGCACCAATATTTTTGCCAAGTTTTCAGCAATTTGTAAGAAAGGCTCTATTTCACCTTTTGGTCATATTAAATCGGGTTTTTAAGTCAGAACTATAAATGACTAAAATTACATTTAATCTCACAGGAAAACGTGTACTGCCCTTTTACAATATAAACCTTTGCGAAGTCACTTCCGACATTGGCTACATGTGTCCTTGTACCTCCTGAAAAAAATTCTTTTCAACAAGCTTTTCTAAGGGGAACCCCCCCCCTAACCTTACAGGTTTCCTCCTACAGTAAGGGCTGATAGAACACATGCAAAACTGTTTGTTCCACCGTTCTTCCAAACAAAAATCCTCCCTTCCTTCGGTACCCTTATGCTTGGTGACCAGGAAAACAGAGAGATTTTTCCCGAATGTTTTCGTCCTGTCGTTGAAAAAAGGGGAGCTCGTTTCGCTTCGCCACAACAACATGTGTACTGAATTTAGCCACAAATTAGAGGAAAATTTGATTTCATTGTGTCAATACGTAATCAATTATTTACAAATTACCTTAATTGAAAGGCGAGTGGAAGGTGGAAAATTCCGTACGGAAATGTGATACCTGCGCTGTAACGGGATTTTTCCACCCCGAATCGGGTGGGAGATTGGGGGAGGGGGGATGGGTTTTCCACGTGTGTGCGTCCGTTGTTTCTGTTTTGTTTGACATACACGCGTTGGTACGCATGCACGGACGGAATAATGTTGACTTTTCCAGCTCGCCAATCATCGCCCGGCTTGGGTTCGATTTATAAAAGTGGAAACTCATACCGATAATTAATTGAATATTTGAACGAATCATGGAATGATATATAAATTTTCTCTGGATTTGAGCCGGATTGTTTGCTTTTTGTTTGCTGGCGATATGGTTTGTGGGTTTTGCATCTCGTTCGGGAACAATTGATGAGCTTTTAAATTGAATTGTTCGCTAATTATTGAACGTGGAATGGACTGTTGCCGTAATAAATCTCGGAAAAAGGCATTGTTGCAGTTTATGAACTGGGTAGATTTCTGAGAAATCCATTGTTGGTACATTATGGAAGGGATTTATTTTTGTCTGAAACCTACAAAAGCGAATTAATGCCAATTAAAACAGCACGTTGAACACAATGCATATTTCTAATTGAATCAAACCAAAAAAAAATCACGTTTTCATCGCTGAACTCAATAAAGTGTAAAAGGTTAAAAAATAACCACAGTTGTAATAAATTGATGTGACGAACCTAAAAACTTTCCCTTTCTTATTTTCATCGCCAGTCTCCTCATTACAAATCACCACTTCGTTCGCGATATCGCTTACGCATATAATGTTTGATAATACTTTTAAAACTCCATCAAGGGCTTTACGCGCCTTGGTCCCCCCTCTGCCCCAACAGTGCAACACCTCTCAGACCCTTTCTCCCGATCGAACCTAACCGTCTTCCGAGAAAGCCCTCCAAATAGAAAGAGTAGGTCTTCTGGACTCAGTCCGAATTGAGTTTTTGATGAGTATTTTTATCTTGCCAATAAAACGACCGAAAGACTTATCAGAACTGGTTTTTTAGGGAAGAGGCCTCGGCACAAAAACGCCATCCGATGCCCCCACAATGGTGACGATGTCCAAGTGACGGTGGTGGTGTCGCCCCCTAAAATATAATGACCACAGGCAGTAAAGCTAATTCGTGTCTATCACCAAACTGGCCCTACAAGAGCTCCTCCGAACGTCTAAAAGATGGGACTCGATTTTGAAAATGATGGCTTTGCGCTTGGACGAAAAAAAAAACAGTGAAAATTGTGAACAAGCGTTCATGAAATTCAAAAATATGACCAAAGTGTTCAAATTACAGGCTAAGTTTTTCAAAAACGTACCATGCAACTTGAACACTTTTTTTGTGTTTCCGAATTTCATGAACGCTTGTTCGTGATATTGGGAACTGTTTTTTCTCCGTGTACAGGTTATTTCACCCATACAAAAACATCAATTCTTCAAAAGTATAACAAGGAAAAATGTTAAAAAATATTCAAGAAAAAAAAAATCTTTTTAAAAAGCATCACTTAACAAAATCTTTTTCCTTCTTTGCCCTTAAACCTATCACCATTTCTTAAATTGTGACAGCACACACTGACACACTCCCTCTCTCTCCTGTATTGACAGACCGTTTAGGTGCGCAAACTTTCCGACCATTCCGGAGCCCAGAAGCGTCAACGCGCGGCCGACTTGATCGACTGGCTGCTCGCAAAGTGTTGCGGCCGGGGGTGTCCGTAAATGGTGAAGATTCACCGGGGGCCCGTTTGATCGGCGCGAACAAATTTTTATGGACCTTTCAAACTGTCATGCATAATTGATTGTGTGGCTTCCATTTCTTCACGTTTTGTGTGTGTGTGTATTGAGGTGCGTGCGCGTTTTTGGACATTCGAAGACGCTTTGAAAGGAACGTCGAATCAATGGGTTGTGGCTAGTTGGGTGAAAGACGACGGGGTCAAACTATGGTAGATAACATCAATAGTGCTAAATGTTACCGGTTTAGCCGAATCAACTTTCTCGCAGATCGCTTAATTTATGGTGGGACAGGAAATAAATTGAATAAACGGTGCGTTTGAGAAATTTTCAAACGCGCATGGAGAAATGATGTCTTACAAAGTAACATAAAAAATAATGGAAATTTTAAATATATTTTACTGCAGGAATTAATTCATACCAAATTCCTGCTCAAATCAAAAATTAAAATCAAAACTTTAATGAAATCGTATTTTGCAGCAATTCTATTGTAAAAGAGCATAACCCGAGAAAAAGTTCTCCGAAGATTCATCTTTCAAATACGAAAATGTTGGTACCCAAAAAGTTAAGGTCGCTTAAATCGCTTAAATTATAAAGTAACTGCCTTTTTAGTGAAAAAAGCTGATTGTTCTCGTTTTCGTTTTTTCGTTTTCGTCAAAAAATCATGCCTCGGGAACATACCAGTCGACATCTCCAATTTTTTTATATGATATGTAAAATTTACCGAGGAATCCGATAAATATACTTGCAGACACGCCATTTTTAATTTTTATGCGACTTTTTTCAAATGTTTGGCTGGTTTATCGGATCTCAAATTATTTTTCCTTGCAAGGATAACTAATCACCTTGGTTTTGCGTCCAAGACCGCTAAAATCTGTTAAAAAGGCACGAAGTGGTGCTTTTTGACAAATTTGGTTTTTGCGAAAATTGTCAAAAATTGCCGTTTTAAGTCACCCAAACAGCCCTATGAAAATTAAACGGGTCTGATAATTTTTGCTAAGGAACCCCCAGAAAAATGTTGAGTCAATCGGAGAATATTTTTTTCCGGCTTATGCTCTTTTCAATGGAATTGCTGTAAATAGGGGTTTATCGAAATATAGGTTTATCTCACAACCTTAACCCTCTAAGTACCAACTTCTCCCAAAACATAATTTTTAAATCTATTTTAAATGATTGAAAAACATTCAAACGGAAAACAAAAACAAAAATAAATATTCGACGCAAAAACGTGTTAACTCAATTTGTGGTAACTTGATAGCGAGTGATTTCATGTTGTGCTAAAATTTCGAAAAACCATTAAAAAATGGGAAAAATTTAGGAACATGAAAAAACAAAAAATAGGCAAAAGATAATGACCTGAAGTTTGGAAAAGACTTAAAACATCCAATGAAATACAACACTAAAATAAATATAGGTATAAAATAACAAAACTGTAATTTAATCAAGGAGAAGTAGAGCAATTCTCCACCAAAACTAGAAATGGATTAAAATTATGGATCAAAAACGGTCCGAAAAATTAGGGAGCAAAAAAATATGTTTTTCAAAAAACATCAAAATTTCAATGGAAAGAGAAGTATAATCAACTAAGTGCAATCTAAAATGCCTTTTTTTTTTTGAATTGCACAGTGGAACAGATCACAAAATTAAGTGGAAAACGGATTTTCCGAACAATGGTTAAGTTTTGGAGCTTTGGTGTCTACAGAAGAGTTGTTGCAAATGGAAAGAAGCAACTTTTGGTTTGGTTGGGCATAAGGGTGGTTCAGGATTAAGGTGATTTTGGAAATCTAACTTTACAGGAATATTTTTAGTATTTTTTTTGTCTTATAGCAAGTTGTTGGGCTTGCCAATTCAAGCAACTTTGTTGAAGACACCAACAATGTTATCTCGTAATCTACGCCTTCTCTGACAAAATTTGTTGAAAGCATCTGAGCAAACCTTCAAAAATCAGATAACATTTTTCTTTGTTGACATGTAAATTTGTACTTAAGGGTCAAATGTTACAGCAATTTTAAGGTAAAAAAGATGTAATTTTAAGCACCAGGTTGCATTTGAAAAAGGAGATCTAGCACAACAAACGCTAAAAAATCTCAGAAGTGTTTTTCTTTGAACTCTAGATATCTTCATTTATGGGACCATATGGGACCACCCTAATGATATTCGAAAATTGTCCAAATATTTGTGTTTTTCTATGTAATTTTGCCCGCTAAATCTGAATTTGCCTTCATAATAAAGCCAAAATATCGAAAAATCGATTTTTGGTATTTTTTTGGTTTCCATGTAAAATTATCATTTATGACCCCACCCCACCCCCTAGAGTCGAGGGACATAAACTTACTACGGCCTTCTGAAAAAAAAAAAATCTGATCAACTGGAGATTTCGACAATGCATTGCAATGTTGTAGGTATTGATGAGGACTATTCAGAAAAAATAGATTCACGGATATTTTCTAATCTAATCTAATCTAATCTAACACAAACGCAGCCAGTCCGATGAAAGCATGCTGGAAAGTCTTGTGATTAGATTACGCCCCAAGCACTTTTCTTGTCAATATTAATAATTGCAGTACATCCGAGAACACCCGAAAATGAATTGCAAAAATTAAAGCTGCCAGCCCTACTGCGTTGTGTTTACCGCAGAGAGAATTCTGTGAACGGATCACATTTCACAGAATCTACAGGGGAGGAAGGATGCGTGGACATACCGTACCAAACGCTCCGAATCAGTTGGGGTTGGGTGTGTAAGTGTAAATTTGGCAAATAATGGGATTCGTGGAAATGGACAAATGGGGATTGGGAAAATGGAAATGGAGAAGGGGTAGGAAAGATATTTCATTTAATCAATAGAATATAATTTGTATTGGTATGGTATGAAAAAAAAACTTTGCAAAAAATTATGGAAAGATCTCACCAAAACCTGGATATCTTCAATAAGCAGCTTCAATCTTCATTTTCCTGCAACCGGAATTTGACACAGCCTGACGTCACCTCCTCTGGGTTCTTGATAGTTTTCGGTCGACGAACCGAATCAAATAGAATCTGCTTCCATTTAGGGGCTGTTTAAGTGAAGGAACAGGCTCCGCAGGTTGCAAACAGCTTCTGGCTTTGCCGGAAAGGCTGGAACCATCAGGAAATCTTCACCGTTCCGCCATACGAAAAGGTTCACGGAGAGCTTCACTTTTGTCTTCAGTCACAGAAAGATTCTCTTACAGAATAAAGTCAACCGAAGAACAAATCCGAAACCGTCGTGGAATTTTGTAACAATTGGCCAAAAGATGCCAACGAGAAATAACTTGAAAAAAAAAAAAACCGAAGGAAACGTCAAATTTACGGCAGCGAAAAAATTTTACGTCCAAACTCGCCCATGGCTACTTCGATCCTTCAAATAGATTCACGGATATTTTTTGCCATTTTTCAAATTAACATTTGAAACTAAAATTCAATTTTATAATCCGTATTATTTTTATTTTTGGCAGCGATTCTCAACGGGAGTACCGGGCCTACTTGATTTACATGGCAGGGAGTACCAGCCTAGAAGAAGATTGAGGATTGCTCTTATTTGGATGAGACTTGTAAAAAAATTAATTATTTTGTTTGTTTCTTTTATTTGTTGTATTTCAACAACCAGAGGTTCAGTCTTCAATGTCGTAGGCAATTTAATTGTTTTTTTTTTCACTTTAAGAATAAAAATTCGTTGGGGAACAATCAAGGGCACTATTTCAAAAATCTAATAACGAGATTTTTGCCTTCCTCACTGAGGTAAGGCTATAATCCTGCTCTAAAAATGAACTTTGTATAAAAACGTCGTAGACCAGGGGTGACCAAAGTATGGCCCGCGGGCCAAACGTGGCCCGCGACGTGATCTTTTGTGGCCCGCGGACTTATTTTGAAAGGTGGTGTAAAATGGCCCTTTGACCCATATGTAATGTGATTTTACTTGGATTTTATATTTTTAAGATATGTTTAGTTTAAGAATCTTGTAATAAGGTACCCTTTTACAGAAAAAAATCGATCGAAGAACCCCTTGATTAATGTTTAGGAAATGAATTCCCCTTTCGAAAGCTCCCGTAAGTTCACGGCAGAGTTCATTCGCGAACTCAGCCATTCGTTCACTCACTATGAGCTACCGTCCTAAACCGGACACCGTGCTCTCGCGACGCGCACTCACAAAATCAGAACTTTTACAATCTTTTTTTCCTAGCCTCGTGAGATTTCTATACACGAAGGGCAAACTTCGTGGTTTCTGAAAAAAGGGCAAGCGGGATGGCTAGATTTCAAAACATCAAGAGGGAAGGGAACATGCTATGGACTGATCTGAAAAACTCAACAATTCGACAGAAGAAGACAAATTTGGAAAAAACTAAAGAACGAAGAAATTTCGGGTTTGTAGTTTCCGATAGCCAAAGTCTCGATTCTGGCACCTCATCTGAGGGTTCCTGACTTTGACTCGTGCACTTTGTCACCGACCGTGGTAGGAGCGGGAGTGATTGCTAGTTTAGAGTTGGAGGATCGTGAGGTGCTACAAATCACCGAAAGAGTAGGCTAGTTAGTTTGGCAAGGTAGAATCGTGGATTGTTGGCGAAACAAGTCCAGACTAGTTGGCAAGGTACTCTATCCGGCGTCTTCGAAATCTGCTGCTGCGCTACAACCCATCCGTTTCGAACGTCCGTCGGAGAAACCCGCCGTACCACACCTGGTGGCAAAAGACCCGGCAAGTCGCCACGTGCCGGAAGAAGCGTGACGTCACCAACGCGCTTAAGGTCATCCCGTCGGGTCCAACACGTCCATCCGGACCACGTGGGAGATCATCGAGGAACGACAACTTCCGGAACCGAACCCGGATCTGCTGAACGACCGTCGGGGATTCCCGACGCCGCTGCTGTAACAACCAACAACAGGTCAGACCGTGAGTAGTATCAAAATCCATGCGCATGTGATCACAGCCCCTGAGGGTACCCCATGAAAAGCGCGCGCCGCGCCAAATGAACACGCACACGTAAAGCACGCAGCCCAAAACGTGCACTTGGGCGGATAGGTAGGGAAAGGGAAGAGAGACAGGTTAGCCGAGACGGCTAAGGCGCCAGTAGGAAGATGAACACGAATTTACCGAAGAAGCTTGCAAGCGAGACGGTCGCAGTTCGAATCCCGTTGGGATCAAACCGTTTTTTTGTGAACACCCCCACGATGTAAATACACTTCGATCGAAATGAACAGTTTTCTGCAGTTTGAGCAATAAAAAGCGACCAGGAGGTTTTCACTGGGTTTTGGGATAAATTGTTGCGTTCTTCTTTTTCTTTTGGAGTGGCTGGCTCAGTAGTCTTCTTTTTTAGTAGTTTTTCCAGCCCAATTATCTTCTACTCCCAAAGCGAGACGCGGCACAGTGGGCGGGAAGATTTCACCGGTGATGATCCAGAGGTAGGAATCGGTTTTGGTTATTGGCTGAACGTTTTCTTTTGTGGTTTTGATGAGTTTTCCTGATCATTTCTTAGTTTGTTGAACCTCTTGAGTTTGGGAGACAGTCGTTTCGTCTTTGATCCTGTTTCAGGAAACCAAGATAAACCCGCCCTTCGGTTAGGGGTCTCACGTGGCCGGGCACCCGTGATGACGGTTGGTCTTCCCTCGGAATACCGTCGGAAGTGGCGCATTTAAGCCAACCGTTTACTAGTCAAACACTTGACAGACTGTCTCACATTACATTTGGCGCCCAACAAGATTTGGCACGTAAATTTTCTTAAGCGAATTGATTTTTTTCTGGCTACTTTTTCTTTTGATTGATTTTTTTTTTTTTGAGTTCTCGCAATTTGATGAACTTTTTCGTAAATTTTTTTTCTTGTAAATAATTTGTAGTTTTAGATTTTTCTGGAGTTTTGAGGCAAATTTATTTGGTTTCATCAATTCTTCCCATTTTTGTAGTTTTAATAATTTTGTAGCTTTAGAAATTTGTAGATTTTAAGATTTTTTTTGCTGCACCATTCCATTTAAATAATAATATTTTCAAAATGGCTCGGCTTCCATGTGCAGAATATTTGAATGCAGAGCAAGTTGATTATGAGCTAGGGATCCGCAATCAGTTGACACAAGAGAATGACGCTCTTGATTTGGTAGGCAAACAAACACTTTTGAGAACACTGTTCAAAAAAGACGTTAAAAACTGGCAAAATTACCATTCCCACTACATGATTGGTCAAGAAATTGAGGGAATTAAGAAACATGTCGCGTTGATTTACAGTGCGTGGCTCAAAACTGGTCGAACCCCAAAAATTGAGGCTCGGTTGTTGCATTATTGGTTCCGAACGAAACGTTGCATTGCTGTCTCGGAAGAGGAAAAGGCTCAAAGGAGAGAGATGGTAAGGGAACTAGAGGGGATTATGAGAAAATTTGAAATTGAACCACCTTCGCCGGCTCAGGGACAGCTCAAACTTTGGTTGAATCCTGGGCTAAATCCAGATCCAGGGAATGAGGTTGGCGCAGACGGTAACCCCGCCGGCGGTTCAGGAACACCCGGAAACGGTTCAGGAGCACCGGGAAGCGGATACGGTACACCACTTACGCCGGGAAACCACAACAACGGTGGCAAGGGAGGTAACGGTGGAGAAACCGGAAATGAAGACGGGGACATGGATAGACGCCTTGCGCATCTGGAACGGATGTTGTCCGGATTGACCGTAACGGTCACGGGTATGGCCGAGCAGCAAAAATCTCAGCTAAACCAATCTCAAGGCAGCAACAGAAATGCCCTCGAGAATCCAACCGGATCGATTCCGAAGGAGAAACCGAAATTGCGAGTCCGCCGCAGCGGTTTGTTTTCCCCGGTCGCAATCACAGACTCGAGTGATGACGACGAGGACTTTGAATCGAGGAAACGTGACAAGGACACGGCAAAAGATTCTTATCAACGTGGGCAAACAGGCAAGAACCGAAATGACGATGACGAGCTGTCCTCGCTTCTCAGTTACGGCTCGCGTGGGCGTAGACGACACGCTGAGCGTTTGGATGACCGGGATCTTCTGTACCGGATTGAGAAGTGGAGGTTGAGGTTCTCTGGGGACAACAGGTCCATGAGCATCGAAGATTTTCTGTATAAATTGGACACAATTTCCAGACGCGAGGGAGTTTCTCAAGAACAGATCTTCCGACATGCTCACATGTTTCTTGATGGGACAGCCTCGGATTGGTTCTTCACGTTTGTCGATGAGATGGACAATTGGGAGACATTCGAGAAGCTGGTCAGGATTCGATTTGGGAATCCAAACCAGGAGCAAGGTATTCGGAGCAGAATCCAAGGCCGGAAACAACACCGGAACGAGAAGTTCATCGAGTTTGCTTCGGACATCGAAAGGCTTAACAAGCAGTTGTCAAAGCCGCTTTCAACTCACAGCAATTTTAAGACGCTCTGGCAGAACATGCACTCGCACTACCGGACAAAAATCGCACCGGGAACGCAAATCAAGTCCCTGAAAGATTTGACAGAAGCGTGTCAACGGATCGACGCTGTGGACACAAGCTTGAATCCGTCCGGGGAAATAGCTCACCAAAGGATGGTGAACAACGTGGACGTTGAAGAGAGCGAGAATGATTCTGAGGCGTCGGCGGATGTAAACGTGGTACGAACCCGTCAGGCGAGGGACAATCGGTACGCGGCTAAACGACGAGAACAACACGAGCAAGAAGGAGAGCGAGAAAACGTATTCCGGCAGCAACCTCCGCAGCATCAGAGGACGGAACGGAATCAGGTGAACCCAAACCACCAAGGACAGCTACGACACAACCTAAGTCACGGCGGAAACGGTGAACCATCCGGCGTTGTGAAGTGCTGGAACTGTCTGGAAGAGGGCCACATTTGGAGAGAGTGTTCGCGTCCCAAGGTGATCTTCTGCTACGGTTGCGGAAACCTAGGCCGAACTATCACGTGTTGCGAAAGATGCGCGACAAGAAACTTCCAGTTCAGCAGCCGGAACAATCAGGGAAACTAATTTCGGGGTGCAAGAAAGGGAATCCTAGCAACCCCCAACCTGAATTGATTCCCAACGCAAGAACAAATCCTACTGAATTTGACCCACTTTTAAGAGTACACCACATCCGCGTGAGTGTAACCAAATGTCCACACATCCGCGTGAAGATATTCGATCTCGAAATGGAAGCGCTGCTGGATTCGGGCGCTGGGATCAGCGTGATCAACTCGCCGAGCTTAGCTGAGCAATACGGCCTGAAGATCCAGCCCGCAGCGGTAAAAGTCAGCACGGCAGATGGCACGGAGTACAAATGTTTAGGCTTTTTGAACATTCCGTTTACCTACAAGAACATCACGCGTATTATCCCAACGATTATTGTCCCTCAGATTTCTAGGTCGCTTATTCTAGGTGCCGACTTTTGGGAAAGCTTTAGAATCCAGCCGATGATCGATGTTGGCAACGGACCAGAGTCCATCGAAACGCTGGACATCGCGACCGATACGCAACTTTGTTTTAACATTGAACCGTCTGGTGAGCTGCCGAAGGTCGACGAGAAAGAACCAGACGATACTCTGGACATTCCAGCGTTCGACACGCCGGGCGAACCAGCTCCCGAGAGCATCGAGACGGAACACGAACTGACACCGGAAGAGCGGGCGGAACTTATCGAAGTCGTCAAGGAGTTCGAGTTCACCGCGCCCGGGAAGCTAGGACGCACACATCTGATCCAGCACGAGATCATCCTGAAGGAGGAGGCAAAGCCGAGGAACCAGCCCGTCTACAAGTGTTCGCTTTTCATTCAGAAAGAGATCGACGCGGAGATCGAGCGGTTCAAGGAGCTCGACGCCATCGAGGAGTGTTACTCCGAGTGGACGAACCCGTTGGTGCCGGTTCGGAAATCGAACGGCAAGATCAGAGTTTGTCTCGATTCACGGCGGATCAACGCGATGACGGTCAAGGACGCGTATCCGATGCAAAATATGCAGGATATTTTTCACCGGCTGGGCCGCGCGAAATACTTTTCGATTATTGATTTGAAGGACGCTTACTTCCAGATTCCGTTGAAGGAGGAGAGTAGGAATTTCACGGCTTTTAGGACATCCAAGGGGTTGTTCCGGTTCAAGGTCTGTCCGTTTGGTCTGACCAACGCACCGTTCACTATGTGCCGGCTTATGAACAAGGTCATAGGTTTCGACCTCCAGCCGCAGGTCTTTGTCTATCTCGACGACATAGTGATCGCGACCGAGGATCTGGAACAGCATCTGCGGTTGCTGCGAATCGTGGCCGAACGGTTACGTAACGGCGGTCTCACGATCTCTCTTGAGAAGTCCCGTTTCTGCAGGAAGCAGGTTATGTACCTGGGCTATCTGCTGACGGAACGAGGCGTGTGCATTGACCAGTCGCGGATCCAACCGATCCTGGATTACGCTCGGCCGAAGAGCGTGAAGGACATCCGGCGACTCATGGGCCTCGCGGGTTTCTACCAGAGGTTTATAGAGGGGTACAGCCGCATTACGGCGCCGATCACGGATCTTCTGAAGAAGGACAAGAAGAAGTTTACGTGGTCTGAAGAAGCGGAGAAAGGTTTCAACGAGCTGAAATCGGTTCTGACGTCCGCGCCGATTCTGGCCAATCCGGATTTCACCAAACCGTTCACAATCGAGTCCGACGCCTCGGACAACGCCGTAGGAGCCGCGTTGGTTCAGGAACAAGAAGGGGAAACACGAATTATCGCGTATTTCAGCAAAAAGCTTAGCAGTACGCAGAAACGATACTCGGCTGTTGAGAAGGAATGTTTAGGAGTTCTCTTAGCGATCGACAACTTCCGGCATTACGTCGAGGGGACACGCTTCAAGGTGGTCACTGACGCGCGCAGCTTGTTGTGGTTGTTCAAGATTGGGGCGGAGTCCGGCAACTCGAAACTTCTTCGTTGGGCTCTCCGCATTCAGTCGTACGACATCCAACTTGAATACCGGAAGGGCAAGAGCAACATCACCGCGGACTGCCTGTCGCGTTCCATCGAGTCTCTGGCCGTTTTTCAGATCGATCCGGACTACGAGGAACTCGCTGCTAAGATCGCGTCCAGCCCGACGGAGTACGCAGATTACCGGGTGATCGACGGAAGGATCATGAAGTACGTCAAGAGCTCGTCGCGGCAACAGGACCCACGGTTCGCTTGGAAGCAGTTTCCGATGCCCGAGGAGAGGAGAGAGATCATCCAGCAGGAGCACGACAAGGCGCACTTCGGATTTGAGAAGACGGTGGCGGCCATCAAGCAGCGATTTTTCTGGCCGAAGATGAACGAGCAGATCCGCAAGTTCTGTCGCGAATGCCTACCGTGCCAGACCAGCAAGGCCGGAAACGTTAATGTCACGCCGCCCATGGGATCGCAGAAGCCTGTCGAGTACCCGTGGCAATTCGTGACGCTCGATTACATCGGGCCGTTGCCCGCGTCCGGAAAGAACCGCTGCACCTATCTTCTCGTTGCGACCGACGTTTTTAGTAAATTCGTCCTCGTTCAACCGTTCCGAGAGGCTAAAGCCGGTCCTCTAGCGGATTTTGTCGAAAACATGATCTTCCGACTGTTCGGCGTACCCGAGATCATTCTCACGGACAACGGGTCCCAATTCGTCTCTAAGATTTTCAGGGGTTTGTTGGAATCGTACCACGTGACGCACTGGTTGACACCTGCCTACCACCCGCAAGTCAACAACACGGAGCGCGTGAACAGGGTCATCACGACGGCAATACGAGCCACGCTGAAGAAGGAGCACAAGCATTGGGCGGATGACATCCAAGCCATTGCGGCCGCGATCCGAACCGCTGTCCACAACTCGACCAAGTACAGTCCGTATTTCATCGTGTTCGGAAGAGACCAAGTTTCAGACGGAAGGGAGTACTCGCGGATCAGAGACACGCACGCCCCGGAGGCGACCAAGGAGACGGAAGTCTCTGCGCAGAGGAAGAAGCTGTTCGAAGACGTGAAGGTGAACCTGGCGGCCGCGTATCAGCGCCACGCGAAGCAGTACAACCTGCGATCTAGCTCGAATTGCCCGAAGTACGCCGTGGGGGAAAAGGTCCTCAAGAAGACGTTCGACCTGTCCGACAAAGGAGCAGGGTTTTGTAAGAAGCTGGCCCCTAAGTACGAGCCGTGCGTGGTGAAGAAGGTCCTGGGAAGCAACACCTACGAGTTGGAAACTGACGAGGGAAAAAGAATTGGAGTTTACTTCACAGACCAGCTGAAAAAGCTGAAATCTGCTGACTGATTTTGACGAAATTTGTAAATATTATGACCCAACAAGCTATGTAACTTTTATCACCATTCAAAAGTGACCACAGATTCTAAAATGAACGAATTTTCAAAAATACCGTTAATGGGAAATTTTTAACCACAAAAATCCACCGATTTTGACTCCTGTCGAGGCAGATGATTTGATAATGGTAGGTTAATTCGATCAATTAAACCCTTGAACGCGGGAAAGCTTTTCATTCCACAAATAAGATTGAGTTAAGTTGATGACCGGCCCAGAGTAGTGAACTTGATTCATGACTGTTTAACGGGAGACTAAACGATGATATCGAATGAGTCGTGGCCTGAATCAGGCGAAAGAAGTAAAGCGAGTACCAAACGATCGTATTGACCGAACAGCATCGAAAATTCACGCCAAAACGACGGAATTTGTACAAATTTGTAAATATTTAGACATAATTTAGTTAGTAAAAGTATAGTTAGTAGTGTACCTAAGTTAATTCTAGTTTTAGTACTTATTCTATTGAATTTTGTTAGGAAACTAGAAAACTATTCACGGTTTTGCACAGGGGACAGTGTGCAACTGTTTGCTGAAGTTTTTTCGAAGCTTTTCCATCTTGTTATCATCTTTTTGTAAATATTTTCCATCCTTTTCCATTTTGTACATATTTTCCATTTTTGATAGGTAATTTTTCCATTTTTTGATATTTTGTTGATGAATTTTCTCCAGTGGTGGTCCAGGTTGATGTTCGCCTAAAACTGACACATTCTGGCATTAGTTTTTGTAAATATTTAGTGAATTGTGCTAATTAGCACTCAAATTACCTTTTTTTTCATTGAATTTTCCCTCGCAGTTAGTTTTTTCCAGCAGGAGTAGATAGTTGCTTCCATAAAATCAGCATAATTTTCAGTTGGTGCTGACTATGGTCGATGAAGTAGGTTTGTTTACGTAGAGGGGTTTGCTTTACCGATCATTTCTCCTTTGCAGTTCTTCTTAATCGATCCTCTGTTCTATTTTAGTTGTAGGTAAACAGTGTATTTTTTCCATTCGCGCCGCATGATCACGTTGCAGAGTGAGCGAAAGCTCTACTTTGCCGACAAGCATCTGCGCTATTTTTAGTTTCATTTTATTTGTCCGCTTGTTCATCCAGGTTCTATGGCCGCCTTCTGCAGCCTGCACCTGAAAATAAAATAGAGAAAAATACCGTTTTACAGCCAAACACAAGCAACAATACATTAAATTTCACTTTCCTTTCCGTTTTTCCACTAGTAGATCATTTTTTTCCGAGCACAAAAACACTTTTCCGCGTTAAAAGACATTTTTTTCCCGACACTTAATTTTTCGTTTCACGCACTTTGTTTACATCCCGTTGACTGGTAGACTGGTAACAGGGTGAACGTGAAAATGAACACTTGTTCATTCAGTATGGACGAGGGGTACGTCAATCCGGTTTTTTATGTTTTGTTGTTTCATGAACAGTTTCGTAATTAATGCAAATTAATGTTAGAGATTGTGGTGAATTTGAGTTTTAAACTTCATGGAAACGGGTTTTTGGGGTTATCCCGAGGTAGTTTTCTGTTGCTTAGAACAGACCAAATTTTTTTAGACAAATTTGATGATGTTCTGTTTTCTTGGGAAATTTTCTTCTGAGGTTTGAACACTCGTTAAATTTGTCGGTTATTTTTTTCACTTAGAGTGATAGTTTGAATAGAGCGACTCTTTGGTTTATTGGTGTTTATCACTGAGGTAGAAGGTCGTTGCTGTTTTTTTTTTTGGGTATGTTTTTATGATGAGAATTTTTTTTATGATTGTTAGAGTGTTTGCGATGCCAGCTACCAGGAAACTTTTCAAATCAGTTCTCAATAGTTTTTTTAATTAATTCAGTTCAAGAGCAGCAGATGATTTATTCTGTTGTTTGATATTTTTTGAAGTTGCGGTTTTTTGATATCCTTTCCTCATGTAATATATTTTTTTTAGCTCTTCTTTATTCTTGTACATATTTTTTGCCGAAATTTTGTAAATATTATTATAGTTTTATTGCAATGAATTTTATATGAAGTTTTGGATTTTCTTAGTAGCTTCTGCTGGAGACCGGAGTCTAAACACGTTGATGGTCTAGTAGCAGGCGTAGTTTTTGAAATTACGTGCTGGAAACAGAGAGTGAGCCACTGGCGATGACCCTATATGACCCCGGAAGCGAAATGTTATTCAGAAATTCAGATAAATTTCAGCTTCGAAAATTTGATTGGTTTTGGGTAAGAAATTTTCAATTTCAGTTCCAAACCAATCAAATTTTCGAAAATTTAGTAGGGAATGATGTAATAAGGTACCCTTTTACAGAAAAAAATCGATCGAAGAACCCCTTGATTAATGTTTAGGAAATGAATTCCCCTTTCGAAAGCTCCCGTAAGTTCACGGCAGAGTTCATTCGCGAACTCAGCCATTCGTTCACTCACTATGAGCTACCGTCCTAAACCGGACACCGTGCTCTCGCGACGCGCACTCACAAAATCAGAACTTTTACAATCTTTTTTTCCTAGCCTCGTGAGATTTCTATACACGAAGGGCAAACTTCGTGGTTTCTGAAAAAAGGGCAAGCGGGATGGCTAGATTTCAAAACATCAAGAGGGAAGGGAACATGCTATGGACTGATCTGAAAAACTCAACAATTCGACAGAAGAAGACAAATTTGGAAAAAACTAAAGAACGAAGAAATTTCGGGTTTGTAGTTTCCGATAGCCAAAGTCTCGATTCTGGCACCTCATCTGAGGGTTCCTGACTTTGACTCGTGCACTTTGTCACCGACCGTGGTAGGAGCGGGAGTGATTGCTAGTTTAGAGTTGGAGGATCGTGAGGTGCTACAAATCACCGAAAGAGTAGGCTAGTTAGTTTGGCAAGGTAGAATCGTGGATTGTTGGCGAAACAAGTCCAGACTAGTTGGCAAGGTACTCTATCCGGCGTCTTCGAAATCTGCTGCTGCGCTACAACCCATCCGTTTCGAACGTCCGTCGGAGAAACCCGCCGTACCACACCTGGTGGCAAAAGACCCGGCAAGTCGCCACGTGCCGGAAGAAGCGTGACGTCACCAACGCGCTTAAGGTCATCCCGTCGGGTCCAACACGTCCATCCGGACCACGTGGGAGATCATCGAGGAACGACAACTTCCGGAACCGAACCCGGATCTGCTGAACGACCGTCGGGGATTCCCGACGCCGCTGCTGTAACAACCAACAACAGGTCAGACCGTGAGTAGTATCAAAATCCATGCGCATGTGATCACAGCCCCTGAGGGTACCCCATGAAAAGCGCGCGCCGCGCCAAATGAACACGCACACGTAAAGCACGCAGCCCAAAACGTGCACTTGGGCGGATAGGTAGGGAAAGGGAAGAGAGACAGGTTAGCCGAGACGGCTAAGGCGCCAGTAGGAAGATGAACACGAATTTACCGAAGAAGCTTGCAAGCGAGACGGTCGCAGTTCGAATCCCGTTGGGATCAAACCGTTTTTTTGTGAACACCCCCACGATGTAAATACACTTCGATCGAAATGAACAGTTTTCTGCAGTTTGAGCAATAAAAAGCGACCAGGAGGTTTTCACTGGGTTTTGGGATAAATTGTTGCGTTCTTCTTTTTCTTTTGGAGTGGCTGGCTCAGTAGTCTTCTTTTTTAGTAGTTTTTCCAGCCCAATTATCTTCTACTCCCAAAGCGAGACGCGGCACAGTGGGCGGGAAGATTTCACCGGTGATGATCCAGAGGTAGGAATCGGTTTTGGTTATTGGCTGAACGTTTTCTTTTGTGGTTTTGTTGAGTTTTCCTGATCATTTCTTAGTTTGTTGAACCTCTTGAGTTTGGGAGACAGTCGTTTCGTCTTTGATCCTGTTTCAGGAAACCAAGATAAACCCGCCCTTCGGTTAGGGGTCTCACGTGGCCGGGCACCCGTGATGACGGTTGGTCTTCCCTCGGAATACCGTCGGAAGTGGCGCATTTAAGCCAACCGTTTACTAGTCAAACACTTGACAGACTGTCTCACATTACAATCTTTTGTGATACTTTTTTTTTTGTAGATATATAAATAATGCTTTATCCATGCTTTGATACCTATTATACGACACAAATATTTTGTTGAAACATCTATCTTATTGAAAAATTAAATTTGATTGAAAGTTGTGATTTCTTAAATATTTTTACAAACATTTTTGGAAATGAGTCATAAAACGGTCAAATTTGACTTATGTTGAAAACTGTTAAAATAGCAAAAACATAGATATTCCGAACTAATTTAAAAGTAATAGCGCACCATTCTCTTATGAGCTGGGCCTCAAACTTATGAATCAAATTGACTTATATCTGATTCAGGTAAACCAAAATATATAGAACATTTATTATTTTATTTTATTTCCCTAAGCTACTCAAAATTGGTCCAAATGCCACCTCTTCATGTGTAAACATCTTCTGAAATTTCAGCCATATTGGTAAGCTACAATAATTTCCTTTGGAAACAAAAAGAAATATGTTTAACAGTAATTTGCTGAAAAAAGTAATTTTAAAAACCACTCGACAACGCTTCAACTTGGTGTCTGAAATTTTCTGCTCTTTCGAATAAAAATGCGTAAAAAAATATCAAAGTGTGTATTCAGCCTAATTTTCGAAGAAATTTAGATTTTTTAATTTTTTTTTTTTTGCTCGAAAATGCAGGTTTAGGATTTTGAAAATATTTTCATTGAAAAGAGCGCGCGATTTTGAAAAAAATCGAATTGAAATTTTCTAATTAAACGTTATCACAAATAATTAAAAAAAAACTAAAGCAGTTCTTAAAATTCTTTCTAATTGACCCGAAAGAATTTGGCATGGAAACCGTCAATAACAAAAATGAAAAAAAAACATGGAATTTCAACTTACACATAAAAAAAAAGTTGAATTTTGGAATGTTGAAAATTTGGTAGGTTGATTATTACCTCTTTATTTGTCTAATATTACATAAAAAATGTGTAAAAATGTAAACCTGATGAATATTCATCAAAAACTGATGAAAATTCAACATTTTCTGGGGTAAAATTTATCATTTATTTTGTCACAAAATCTGTCACCATTTCCTGATGAATATTACCATAATTTTTTTTCTCAGCAAATAAATGTATTTTCTGTTTTATAGATTGTAATAACGTAACTTAATTTCATAAAAATAATCAATTTTTCACATTTGGCCCATTTCACATTTGTGAGCTTCAAATTTGGCCCGCCATTCAAAACCTTTGGGCACCCCTGTCGTAGACCCACCTTCATGTATACATATCGACTCAGAATCGAAAACTGAACAAATGTCTGTGTGTATGTGTGTGTGTATGTGTGTGTGTATGTGTGTGTGTATGTGTGTGTGTATGTGTGTGTGTATGTGTGTGTATGTATGTATGTGACCAACAAACTAGCTCATGTTTCTCGGCACTGGCTGAACCGATTTGACCCGAACCTGTTGCATTCGACTTGGTTAAGGGTCCCATAGATCGAGTTTTATAAAGATTGAAGTTTCGATAAGTAGTTCAAAAGTTATGTATAAAAATGTGTTTTCACATATATCTGAATCTCACTTAAATGTATGTAAACTATGTCCGGATCCACCATCCGACCCATCGTTGGATAGGTTATCAAAAAATCTTTCCAACGAGTCCAAAACATTGAAGATCTGGCAACCCTGTCTCGAGATATGTCCACTTGAGTAATATTTATGTACTTTTTGTAGCCGGGTCTCATTTAAATGTATGTAAACCAACGAGTCCAAAACATTGAAGATCTGGCAACCCTGTCTCGAGATATGGCCATTTAAGTGATATTTATGCACTTTTTGGAAGCCGGATCTCACTTAAATGTATGTAAACTATGTCCGGATCCACCATCCGACCCATCGTTGGTTAGGTTATCAAAAGACCTTTCCAACGAGTCCAAAACATTGAAGATCTGGCAACCCTGTCTCGAGATTTGTCCACTTAAGTGATATTTATGCACTTTTTGGAAGCCGGATCTCACTTAAATGTATGTAAACTATGTCCGGATCCACCATCCGACCCATTGTTGGATAGGTTATCAAAAGACCTTTTCAACGAGTCCAAAACATTGAAGATCTGGCAACCCTGTCTTGAGATATGGCCATTTAAGTGATATTTATGTACTTTTTGGAAGCCGGATCTCACTTAAATGTATGTAAACTATGTCCGAATCCACCATCCGACCCATCGTTGGATAGGTTATCAAAAGACCTTTTTAACGAGTCCAAAACATTGAAGATCTGGCAACCCTGTCTCGAGATATGTCCACTTAAGTGATATTTATGCACTTTTTGGAAGCCGGATCTCACTTAAATGTATGTAAACTATGTCCGGATCCACCATCCGACCCATCGTTGGATAGGTTGTCAAAAGACCTTTCCAACGAGTCCAAAACATTGAAGATCTGGCAACCCTGTCTCGAGATATGCCCATTTAAGTGATATTTATGTACTTTTTTGTAGCCGGATCTCACTTAAATGTATGTAAACTATGTCCGGATCCATCATCCGACCCATCGTTGGATAGGTTATCAAAAGACCTTTCCAACAAGTCCAAAACATTGAAGATCTGGCAACCCTGTCTCGAGATATGGCCATTTAAGTGATATTTATGTACTTTCTTAATCCGAATCTAAAAAATAGATGAAATTTGTGTACAACCCCATCAAATCAGCCATTGTTGGTAATGAGTGAGGAAGGCTCCAACCACATAGGTGGATTAAGTTAGTTTTTTTAAGTTAAAACTAAAAAAATAGTGTCTTCATCGTGAAAACGGTGTACTTTATAAAAAAATCTATAAAGTTCGTTTCAATTGCAAATTTGATAAAAAAAGAAGAAGAAAGGGAAAGGGGGAGAGTATGTTGGACTTTTCATCGAAAATGTATTCAACTCAACTATCAGAACAAAAAAAAAAATGGTTCCGTTTCTAACTTAAATCGTTAAAACAAAAATGTTAAAAAATAAGCAATCCAAACCAAATTGTCTGGACATTTGTGTCTTTCATAGATTTTCTTTGTCTATTAGAACTAATCCAAACTCTTCGCTGTTGCTGTCCACTGGGCCTCTATTACCGATAATGGCATATTTGATAG
This sequence comes from Culex pipiens pallens, assembly GCF_016801865.2. Classification (NCBI taxonomy): domain Eukaryota; kingdom Metazoa; phylum Arthropoda; class Insecta; order Diptera; family Culicidae; genus Culex; species Culex pipiens. The sequence goes on from NC_068938.1 coordinate 160,078,349, forward strand.
CAACTTGAAATGAAACTTTATAGGACCGTTACCAAGATTCTCGGTTATGACAATTACCATAACCGAGAAGAAAGAAAAAAAAACTATCACCAGCCCAAGCTATTTCCAGTAAAGAACAGCACATGACACAAACTAGGAATTCTTTCTCGGACCATCAAACCGATTCCAAACTTAAGAAGCCACCACTAGGTGCCTTGTGAAAACGAGCCTCCACCCGTGATAGAATTGTAAGTGGAAAAAAGGACTCTTTCGGGGAGTTTTCCCCGAGGGCAACTTTTCCACTTTGCCACCAAACCAACCTAGCCGTGGCGTGGTTCGTTGATTTTTAGTGCTCTATTCCAAGCGATAAATTCTGCTTTGGCAAATGGCTCGTAAAATATTGTTAGTTTTGATGTCTTTTCGATCGAAATGGATCAACTCGGCGGAGCATCTGAAAATGTGGAGCTCGCAGAACCAAAAAAAAAAAGCGTTCACGTAACTGCTATTAAAACAATTTTATCAATTGTGTTATTTTTCAAAAAAAGTTTTGCGCAGCGCGCTCGGCAAATGAATACATTGTTTGCCATTCCGACATGGAAAGGTTACTGCTGCCGCTGGTTGCTGAAGGGGAAAATTAAAATTCAATGGGAAAATTCTTCCACGAATGAGCGTCGGCGGCGTGCATTCCTTCACGATTCACGATGGCAGCGGCCCCAGTTTTTAAAAGTATTACACGTGCAGTCACGATAAGAAGAGGCAAATTCAACTCGTTTTTTGTTGGTATTTTTTTGTTTTGCGGAACAACTGCAATGCAGGAAGTCTCATTTTTTTCAAAATCGAGGTAGAAATGTAAAATAGCTTCATTTGGGAAAACTGAAAATTGAAATCAATGATTGCCATAGAAAAAAATATAAAAACGATTCATAAACAAAAATGTGCGAAAAACCAAAATATAAACAAGTTTTTTTTTATAATATACTCGTAAAGTTATTCTGTTTTATGTTATTTGATAAGTTTTCTACAAACATTTTTGTGCTCTTAGAATTGATATTCCTATTTCAACTGTAGTCTCGGATTACCCCAGTTAACAGTACTTTAGCTGGGTACACGGAGAAAAATCAGTTTCCAAAATCGAACAATTGAAATCAAGAACAAAATTTCCAAATATCGTGATACCTTTTAAAAAAATCGTACCAAGCTATTTTTTTGTGGTCCCAAATTTCATGAACGCATTTTCACTATTTTGAGAGCTGATTTTTCTCCGTGTACCCAACTAAATATTCACTAGTTCAGCTTATCACTGCATGATTTTTTCAAAACTTCCGGTGAAAACAAAGACATTACTGCACCGAACAGAACCTAACATTCTTACAGAAACAATATGCAAATCACATTTTCTCACACACACTAACAGTCACAAACACACTGCTGGATCCTACCACTCCACAGCACGTTGCATTTTATTTGAATTTACAAATAGTTTGAATTCTTGATTTCCGCTTCCGCTGCCCGGACTTGATGACCTGGATCCGATATGGGGCTCGTAAGGACGATGGTACTTTGCAGCATTTAAAGGACTTGGCGAATCGGCTGATAAGGTCGCGAGTATGCTAAAATGGCTCTCCTTCTAACTGTGGGATCCCGGTGTTCTGGTTATAGCTAGTCAGTGCCGGTAATGCCGTTTATGATAATGAGGCCGCAGTGCTGAAAGGTTGCCGGGGAGGAAAGGGGATTCCTTCGGGTTTGGCCAGTTTTATATTTTGTGGACAATGTTTGAAAATATTTGTATTTACTGATACAGGGTACTGATAACTAATTATTGAATCTTGTTTTGTTATTATTGTTTTTTTTTTATATGGTCTTGTATTTTTTTTTAATTTTTAAACCTAGTAAATTCCACTATTTCCACAATGATACCAACGTGCAGCCTGTTGCTAGGTACGTTAAAGGCCACACACATTCGCATTGTCTTCCAAAACAGTTTTCTCAATCCACTCGGTGTGGGGGGCAACTCTGATCGCAACTAATTCCTTATCACAGCTTTTACTTAGAGTTGATACCACTCCGTAGATGTGCGGTATGTCCTCAATGTAGAAAACATTGGTGACAGATGCACCATAATCGATCTAAAAAGAAATGATTGAGCAGAATAGAATATCAAATTTGTATGACCCAATCTCACCCCCCAGACTCAATGTCACCCCTGAATCAGGGATGCCAGATGATTTTTTAAAATGTCTGTGAAAAAGTCTGTGTATGTCTGTGTCTTTGTCTAAAATTCAAATAAATCAATTTACAGTCATAGAAATCTATCAAAAATTGTGTTTTTAAGCATTTGAAGAATAACGAAATAAGTTTCGATTGATATTTTAACAAAATAACAATTTAATGAAGTTTTTAAAAAGTCTGTGTACCTCAAAAAATGTCTGACACGAGCTCAAATGTCTGTGAAACACAGACAAATCTGTGTATCTGGCATCCCTGCCCCTGATGACGGTACTTCTTAATAATAGTAGGCATACAATTTTAGAAAAGAGGATTTAATTTAATTGTGTACATTTCAAATAAATATTATGTAAACATAGAAAAAACCTAGCGTGACGTCACAATCTCGCAAACCCCCCTCCCCCCTTCGTCACATCTTGTCACACCATCGGAAACCCCCCCCCCCCTCCCCCCTAACAGCGTACGTACTTTATGGATGACGCCTTATGTGTTTTTTAATTCAATTGATTTGTAAAATAATCCATATTGAAATCCTATTTGATAACGATTTTGCAATATATTATATTTTTCATGAATTATCATTAAATGTTAAAACTGTTTTTTATGAAGTTTTGCCTGAACTTTATTCAAATACTAAAATTCCCCTATTGCTGAAATTAAGGAAAGCACATAAAAATCTTTATTGCACTCATTTTAATGATTCTAGTTTTGATGAATTAGAGGTTCGGGATGTGTTTCGTTTTGGAGGTATTTAAGCAACCTAATTTTATAAAATCTCAATAAAATTAAATCAACTGAATCATAAATTCTTGAAATTTTTTATTAGGTCCTATAAACAAATGTTAACATTGAGTGTATCCCTATCACACCTTATGTAAATGTTTATTAGAGTAAGCGGAATACAATCAATGTTAAAGGAGCGCGTACAACCAACGAATACAACCAAAATCTTGGAGCGTATGGTGGTGTGTCCCCATGCTTCTTCCTCCCTTGTCGATTCAGAATTGTGTTGTTGTTCGAACACTCAGTGCTCAAACTCAACTCAATTACGAATCATCTCTGCGATACGGCTTTACGCAGTAGGCCTGGCCGCTTTAACGCTTGTGATGTTTCAATGCATTCCGATGCATTGGCCACTACAAATGTTAATAAATGACAAGAAGAGTGCTAGGCGTCATCTAACCTGAGGCACTCTCCAGGATCCCTTCGAAAGATTGGCTGCGCTAGGGTCTGATTAGATTAGATTAGTAAGCGGGATACACTCAATGCTAGCATTTGTTTGTAAGGCATAATAAAAAAATCTAGAATTCAACTGACGGAAGTTTTTAAAAATTTCCCAAGATTAATCCAATACTTTTCAAATGAATAATTTTTGTTAGGGGTATTATTTTGTATCTAGAACTACTATTAACTTTTTAGACACTTTTCTCTTAATAATTTTGCTAAACGAATATATTTTAACGTTTGTTTTGGAAAGTTTTTAGAGTACCGTGAAATTGCCGTGAAATTTCAACGTTTTGTAATTGTAACTTCGATTTTTTTTGCCGTGAAAAATCACTAGCCTTCATAACCACGTTTGTTTCACTTGCAAATGTATAAGAGTTATCGGCACCTTGGTGGTCTCTTATGCAACATTCCTACTCGGCTCTAGGCCTTTGAAGGCTTGAATGGTGAAGCATTCCAAACCTCTTTTACACCTATCCTCCTTCCACTCCGGGATTCAAACTGATGATATGCGATTGCGATTGCGAGTACAACCACCGACTCCACCGAAGCAGGCTAAGATTTGGTAGTTGTTTGTCAGTAACAACTCCAGGAAGACGCCTCCTACACCTGGAATGACCTAACTTAACACTCAGGCCAGGTCCAACATTTTACTTCCCTATCCGACGGAAGGCGTGATTAAACTTGGATTGAGCTCAGGCCATTGGATTGAAAGCCAACCACGCTTACCACAACATCACCGACCCCTGTAAATTGACCATAACTTGTATCACAAACAAATTTATGACGATCGAGCATTACCTGCAATTAGGCATTACATTTTATGGCCGCTGACTCGAACGTGGGAAAAAATCGCCCGTAATTGTGACCACAATGATTTACGCTAATTTTGCGAAATTCCTAGTTGAAAACGAGTCCTCAAACGGGTCGCGAAAAGGAAGATCCCTAATTAAATGTCATATCTGTGCGGAGAGGTTAATTAGCGGCAGTAATTTTCACCAAACATAAATTAATTATCGTCAGCAGCTACGGTGCTGCCAGCAGGGCTGTAAATTAGATACCTTAATTATCGTTCATATGCTGTGCGGTTGATTTATTGTTAGAACTGGCGTTGGCTAGAACAAAGAAACCACTAATATTGTTTAATTGTGATGTTTGGTCAACTTTTATTCCAATTATGGTGTTTTAGGGAAATTAATACTTTTATCAACAATAAACTTTCGCTCGCCTTTGAATGAAGTCATCTCGATCTATTCCCTGTTTGGGGTCGACCTTTCACCAGAAATGGGTTCTTTTCTATGCGTGTAATCTACGAGTCCCCTGTTTCTTCCTGACAAATCTCCCCCCGAAGGGGCAACAGGTGAATGAAATTATAATTTTCCTTCTCTTCCGGGTTTAACCTTTTCCTCGGTGATGTCTTGGGTGGGTGGTGAGGTAGTTGTTATGACTCTTTGCCCCGGTGTTGTCAGTTACTTATTTTTTCTTGCTTCTTGAATTGCTTTCGCAAGACGCAACCACGATAACTGGGCGATACTTTTTATAAAGTGCCTTAGGGTGAATAACTCTATTTTGTTTGTTGAGCAAAGGAATATCTAACGTCATGATTCGAAATCCGGACACTTAGTAGCATATCATTTTTGTTATAGCTGGCAAAAAATCATGTAATAAGTTGGAAATGTAGAAATATCATCAGGATGTAGCATAAACAGTCAGTTTCAAGAAAATGCATGCAAAATATGTCTGTTCAAACAATTTTTCATCAGAATTTCAAAATTGAAATGACTTGTTGTGCTTCGAATCCCGGACACTGAAAGAAGCTGATTCGAAATCCGAACACTTTTGCTTCGAATTCCGGACACTCGATTTTGCTTATAAATCGCACAAATTTGGACTGAAATGTTAGTGAATGGCATTCTCTAGGTCTCAAATAAGCTGTTAACATCAAAACAATCGATATTTTATATAAATATTTGCTAGAATTTAAGGAAATCAAAACCATAAATTTCTGCTTTGCCTTCCCAGTGCTTCGAACACCTATGAAATATTTCAAGTGAAATGTTTCGCATTTTTGGTAAACTTATAATTTTATTGTATTTGATTGTTTTGGCATTAACTACAGCGTTCAAACAAACTTTAAATGAAAGTTGATGCTGGAGTTCATCAAATAACACAGTTTTGGCATTCATAATGCGAACTTATATTCACATAATTGATAAAACAAAATGAAGTGTCCGGGTTTCGAAGCGTCCGGGAATTCGAATCATGACGTTAGTTGAAATTAAAATAATCATTCAACAAACAATTTAAAAATGAAATATTTGCGGAATAATAGCAAAATTTTTGTTCTTTTCCGTTTCTTATCCTTCCTTAATGATTCAACCGCTTTCCTTTCATGACTCCCTCCATCATCACTCAACCCTGCTGCTGGTTGAACCTGAACGGTGATGATGACTATTCCCCACTCACCTGTCTTAGCTGAAGCACACAACCTGTCCCCAAACAGTGAACCCCCCCCCCCCCCCTTGAAGGATCTTCACGGGGGGAAACAACGCTTGGGCGGGTGTACGCTCCCTGAACTCATCCACCGAAATGAAGGATGAATTATTCACTGGCTGTGTTGCGTTCTTCCATTCACTCACACAAACGCACATTATTCCCGTACAATGTCATCCCCATTCAGGTGTTTCACCTGCTACGCAAGTATTCTTTTTCAGTTTGCAGTGAGGAAAAGGTATTTCAATAAATATAAAAGCGCAAAAAATAAGATTTTCTCAGACTAGGACTAGTTAAGGGGTTACATACATGTAAATCGACAAGGTTTGGTTGATGAGAAGTGTAAAAACCGTGTTTTTCCAATCATATTTTTTTGAACTCCCTTTGATTTTTAATTATAGATCATTTCAAGAACAAAATATAATGAATACCCGAGCAGGTGTAATTAACACGAGAATACCAAATTATGGTATTATTTAAGCAAATAACAGGGACCAAAATGTGCCCTTGGTTGCCCAGTAATAGATCAGCAATTCCATTTGACAAAGTATTTTTATCGGATTCCTCGGAAAATTTCACATAACTGAATAAAAATTGGCGATGTTGAACCGTACGTTTCCGAGATATTTTTTTTTGAAAAAAAAAAATTTGAGCCCGATCGGAGAACTTTTTTTTGGTTTAGGCTCTTTTCAAATGGAATTGCTGAGATGGTAAAATACCATGAAATCATACCAAAGTCTTGTATGTGGAAGGGCACAACAATACCAAACCTTGATATTCCAAGGGTAAAATAATACCACAAAATAAAACCATTCCAATTCCAAGTTTAGGTCTTCTGGATTTTTTAACATTGCTTGAATACCAAAATTTGGTATTTCCATAGTTTTATTTTTAGGTATTCCAGCGCCCTTGGAAAATCAGATTTTGGTATTCCTGAGGTCTTCCACATACATGATTTTGGTTTGATTTCATGGGAAACCAAGGGCACATTTTGGTCGCTGGTATTTGTCCAAGTAATACCAAAATTTGGCATTTTCATGTCATTTTGCAGTGCAGCAGTTGCAGTTAGCGGAAAACGGAAATGATGCATATGCAACAGCCAAATCTACTCACCTGAAGATTCAATGTTGTTTTTAGTAATATTCTTCACCACACCGAATACATTTGTCATTGATGAACGGTTTGTGCTTGAAGTTCTTGAAGCTTCTGAAAAATAACAAGTTTGAAAAATAAGTGTTCTTAAAATGAAATTGGATTGAAATTTACCAAAATTCAATAATCTGTCGATTTACTCGTTTTTTCAAAGTAAATGGTTATTAAAAATACAAAAATCAAAAGTTTTTTTAAACAAAATATTCGAAAATCGGCCTTTGTCATGCTCACGGAACCGATTTAACGAGTCTTCACCAAAATTTTGAGCCGATTTGGTCAAGGCAGTGTTAAGATATCGTGGCACCCGTTTTTTGAAACTGCTAACGTCAATCAGCTATATCTCGGCAAAAAAAATAAAATCAGCTTTAACATTTTTGGGTTCCAAGTCATTTTAGCGCAAAATTAATTATCTTTTCAAAATTGGTAAAATAAATTTGCATAGGTTTAGAGGAATTTGGTGAAACACTTTAATACCAAAATAATACCATAATATGATATCCTGAATTTTCCACAACTTCAAGTCATTTCGTTAGGAGGTATATCAAAAATGTTTAAAATCATGTTTGAATTTTCCCGTTTTTAACGAAAGCTTTTCTCTTTGAGACATTATTTAAGCGCAAAATTAATTATTTTGTCAAAGTTAGTCATAATTTTCCCATAGTTTCAGAGGAGTTTTATAAAATACTATTATATCAAAAGAATAGCAAAATGTGATGTCCGACCATTGACAAATTTTGCAATTTTACAATATGTCAACAATACCTTAAATTGGTATGATACCAAATTTTGCTCATACATACATGTAGAATATCACAAAATTTAATATTACAGAAAATTCATGGAATCCACTGAAAAAAAGAATTTTCAATCACTTCGAAAGTTTCATGAAGATATTACATAATTCTCGAAACACCGAGTTCATTTACGGGTGCCACGATATCTCGAGATGGAATGGACGAAATTGGCTGAAATTCAGGATTAAGACTCTGAAGACATATCTGGTGTGCATGACGAAGGCCGATTTTGAAATTTTGCTTTTTTTTAAATACAAAAGTCAAAAGCTGACGATTTTTTATATGAAAACACAAAAATATTTTTATCATTTTTTTAAATAAGTTTTTCGAAAATCGGCCTTCGAACGGTCATGCACACGGAACCGGTTTAAAGAGTCTTCACCAAAATTTTGAGCCGATTTGGTCAAGGCAGTGTTAAGATATCGTGGCACCCGTTTTTTGAAACTGCTAACTTCAAATAGCTATATCTCGGCAATGATACAACCAAATGTCTTTGAATTTGTTTTGATAGTAGATGAAAATGTATGTTTTAATGCCCTAAAAACAGAGTTTAAATAAAATTAAGTGTGTGCCCTCACCAAACGCTGACTTTTTTGTCGATTTACATGTATGTAACCCATTAAGATTTTTTTTAAAATGCCCAGCAATACCAAAATTTGGTATTTATACGAGAAAAACGTATTATTACTCATTTCCCTTTTTATTTACTCATGCTCGGGTAACATTAGATTTTGGCAATTTTTAGGATCATTTCATTTTGACATTTTATTTAAAGGTCGGTAGAGCTTATTTTAAACAAGAGTGGGGTTTGATCAATTTTCTACAATACACAAAAAAAAATTCTAATGCACGTCCTTCTAATGCTCTGGTTTGAAAATCTACGAAACAACATTATGTTTGAGAATTTATTTTGGTGGCTAGTTTGAAGTCAACTTGACTCTTATGTCCATTTGAAATCAAACCCGATGACAAATCATTTGCTTTTGAATAACTGATTTTGAATAAGAAAAATGGCATTCAGCACTGCTTAGTGACTTCCCCTAAAAGTTTTCGTTCCGCTCCAGTCCAAAACAAAATTTTAAAGGTGAATACGTTGGCATTGTTTTTTGATCCGAGCTCCACTCCCTAGGGGAAGAACTCTAGCTGAACCTGTAGCAGGCTCGAAGGATACAGGTTGAACTTGGGAAATCTCTCTACTGAGGCCTACCACACCGTCGACGTGACACGGCTTGGCTTGGCGTGGGGCTGTTTTTATTTATGATTTATTAATGATGTTCTGTTTACTTTTTGGCGATCTCATAAATATATACGATTTTTTGATGCGTTATGGGGGTGTGCGCACGGGATTCATTTGATTTTTAAACTGAACGGAGAAATTGGGGAAGGTATTGAATGGCGCTCTCTGGTTTGGTTGAGGGTAGAAGGTTGTTTTGCTATTAATCCAAAAAATATTTTTTTTGTTTCAATCTTTAAACTTTAAACTTTTTTTTGCATTTAGAATGAAACAGAAGTTCAGTTTTTATCATTTCAAAATGTTGCAAAATAATTTTGTTAACTTTCAATATCACTCGTTTTAAACTGTTTACAAAGATTATTCACTTCTCCCTTTGTATCAATATATTTTTTGGTAATAACCTACAGAGTTATACAAGTATATCATGAAAGAACTGTTTAAACATTTTATTTATTTTTTTCTTTATATTTAATTCACGCAAAATAACTTGAGCTTCTTCAAAACCACAATTACCTCCATGATCTTATCCCCCAAAAATTGAATGAATTCCACTCTGGTCTCTTAATGAAGACACCAGCTTGGACCACTGCCATTGATACCAATCTCAATCAAGGGCGAACACGTGCGTGTGTTCCACCGTAAATGGACTTGACTCACCCAAAGTTGCTGAGCATATCTCTGCCTGCCTCTACAGTTGTTTTTATTAATCGCGAGGGGGAAGGTGAAGAAACTCTATTACCGTTGAAGTTGACTTTTTCTTTGGTCTTCTTGAGAGACTGCTGAAGAGACCCTACCTGATGGTACCCACCTCTCATAATTACGGCCCAGGTCGACCGACTGACTCACTGACAAAAGACGACAACATTGTCTTCTGTTTTTCCTCCTGCGCGTGAAGAATAGAAACAACATCATCATCGTGTGATGGGTTTCGCGGTTGGAATTTGCAGTGAGGAACCTGTGAAAAAGATGGGGAAGTTGTTTTCATGAAATTTGTTTGAACAATATTATTGTTATAGAGAAGAGAGATACATTGTTAGAATAAAAGTGAAATTTGAAAAAACAAATCCTGATCAATTTAAAAGTGCTCATTAAAAAATCATAATGAAATTTCAAAAATATTATCATGAACTTGTTCACGACCAAATGAACACTTATTCACGGTTCCTAGAAAATTCAAAATTTATATTTGAAATATTTGTGTTTTTATTATCCCGTATTTAAGTTAAATTTAGCTGCCGCGTTCTGACCTAAAATCCTTTCGGCCAGTTGTCGCACTTACATCAATTTTAGGGCTGTGTCAAGATAGCACGATAAGATTGAAGCTTATTTCATATGAAAAGTGACAAAACGGAGTTTTTCGGTTTTTATGGAATATCTCAGGATTGAAATAGATTTTGGGGATCTTTGAAGGTCAAAAGGTTAGGCATTGTGAAGACGTCCCTAACTCAATTTGGCCCAAAATGCACGTGTGACAAGTTAGCACGACAGCGCTTGCCCTTCCCTCCTTTCAGCCTCTCCCGTTCTTCAATATAATGATATCCAATAATTACATAATGGTGATATCGAAGCGCAATTACGTGATTATTTAATTCTCTCGTTACGAAACGATACCCGAGATCGCATCAGTGTGTGTTAGGGTCTGTACTCTGCTGGTGGGGCAAAACTTTGATTCGTTCGCTAAAACAATGAAGCTGTAAATAATAGTTAATAATAATGGCGCGCAAGGAGGCTATTTTCGGGAGGGAGAGGGTGGAGGAATGTGTTTGCACAGCAACTACGTCGATTGCTTGCCGCGCCGTAGACCATAATGAAGCGATTGGACGTTAATTTGAAATCTGACGGGGAGAGGTCACTAAAGGTGCTTGCAGCTGTTGGTAAGGTAAATGAGGAGAACGTTGTTGGGTTACTAAGTGGTTGGATGATAAAAGCAAAATTATGGTCGAAATTGATCAGATCAAAATATGTTTTTTATATTTCAGCTACATTGCTAAAATTGCACTCGTTTATTCCGTAGCGACTTATTTGAAAAAAAAAAATCTTTTAAAACCCTTGTGCGACAAAAAAATGATGGTAGTATTAGATCAGGAACCAATGAAACTTACGAAACGATACCAGAGATCGCATTTAACGCACCAAATTTTCAACCATCCAAAATTCAACTTTGTTTTTGTGAATGGTTTCCGCATATTACTTTTATTTCCATTCCAGTTTTGACCTCCGTCCTACTGGGTTTGAACATGATAAAAAAGATCACAAAAAAACATAATTTTTCTCGAGCTGAATTTTTGATTTTTTTAAATGTTAAAATGTTTTGTTTCGTTTTGTTTTGTTTTTATGAGTCGTTTTAAGGCTTTTTATACCCTTCCATCATTATGTATTTGATTATTATTTGTTCTTCATAATTTTCCTGTTACTTTTTTTTTGGATTTTGAGGTGTTTTTTACACACATTTTTTTTAACATTAACAAAGTCACATGAACAAATAAATCTTCAAATCAAGATTTAAAAACAAATATTTTTCTTTTCCAGGCTATTAGAAGATTGCATATTGGTAAAAAAATATGTCGAGGTTGGATTTTATAGGAGAAATCCGCTCAAAATTGAAATGCAAAAAAAAACTGAATTGCCAGCATTTTGCAATATGAGAACTAACTGAAAAAAATATCGAAAAGAAACAATCTATTTTTTCCATCCGTGCATTTGGCTGGTACAAATATTTTTAAAAGTTTTTGTCACCCCCCTTCAAAATTGGTCCGAAAAATCAGGGGGCAAAAAAAATATTTTTACAATAAACTTCAAAATTTAAATGAAAATTCATGTGCAACCAGCTGAAATCAAATTAAAATACATTCTTCTGCGTTTAAAATCATATTTAGCATGTTTGGGTTTATTAAAAAATCTTAAGATTTTTTGAAAATTTTCGATGCAAAATCTTTTTTTTCGATACAATTTTTGTTTTTGTCAGATCTTAGATTTTTTGAAAACTAATGATTGCAAAACAACTGAACTAGTGTAAAATGCATTTTAAAACACTTTTTTCATTTAAATGTGAATACTATGGCTTGTTATTTAAATTTTTATATTTTTTTATTTTTTTGCCCCCCCCCCCCCCTTGACCTCGGCCAGGGCCGAGGGACAAAAACTTTTTTAAATATTTGCATCGGCCTTATTGGTGGTTGAGAATCTCATTTGAATATCCTTATAATGGAAGAACTTTTGGCAAATTAATTCTCAGAGATTTCTCTGCCTTCCGCATGCTCAGTTTGTCCATACAATTTTCCATTCAAATTAAGCAGCTGTCCACACGAAAACGGTATGCGGAAATTCAAAAAATGAGTTCTTATGATAACTTCTTTTTATCGATTTGGTGTCTTCGGCAAAGTTGTAGGTATGGATAAGAACTGCATCTACGAAAATTATACACGGATTTTTTTTGTTAGTTTTTTTTTATGTCAAATCTTGTTACTGAAAAGATACTGTTTTAAATTTTAGATTTATTTTCTTTTAAAAATTTCAGAATAGGCAAAACAAAATCTGTGAACAAATTGTGTTTATTCATAAAAAAATAAAAAAAAACCGTAAACTGGGGCGAATTGGGAAAGCAGTTTAAACCATGTTAGAGCACAATATTTTGAATTTTCTGATTTGTTTTGGTTAGAACAGACTCAGACCAACAAAATGTGTACACCCGTTTCCAAATGTTCCGAATTAAAGTGCTCTAAAAGCTGTTCCTTTTCTGATTGTGGTCCCGATACGTCCCGGTTGACGGTAGCATCATTTTTAATTTTCAATCAAACTGCAATCAGCAGTAGGGGAGAGTGGGGAGACTTGATCCCCGTGGAGACTTGATCCCAAGCCTGTATCTCGTCAGCATGTGGGTAAAACAATTAGCTTTGTTCTAGAAAGTTGTGCGAAATTGACTAAAACTCATTGTAGAAAACAAAGAAAAAAAAATACTTAGATTGAGTTACACACATTTTTCGTAGAAGTGCTGCAAAAAACTTCCAAGAGATCTTTTTTCTATATTTTGATCAGTATAGAAAACACTCAAAAATTATTCAAAAAAATATTTTTTATACATGAATTGTTTGATAAACATATCAACTCCAAAACCCTTACACATTTGACGTAAAATTTATCGTCATACTATTTTTACAATCAATTGTTTAAAAAAGTGCGTTTAGGGAGACTTGATCCCTGAATTTTTACAGTCACTGGAATCAGCCTCAAGATTAAATAATTTGGCTGGGTTTTCGTACATAGTTTCCTTTAGTATAGTTGTACATAACTAACTGCAGTTTGAACCATTTTTCAAAAGTTTTGTAAACAAAAATTACCAGCTTTTGTAAACATGCTCAATTTTGGTCTAAAAAAGAAAGTTTTAAGTTTTTAAATATTTTACATGCTAAACTTATTATATTTTTAACACAAACGTACAGGTTTAATGTGAAATTGCTGTATCTTATAGAAAATTAAAAGTTTTAATTAATTAGAAACATTTTGCTTAAGATTTCTTCAAAATGTTGAAAGGGGGATCAAATTACCCCCAACATTTTGAAAATGCCGGTTTAAAATATTTTTTTAAAACGCTTGTCATTATTCTAAGAGTTTATCTGATGAAATACCCTTATCAGCCAAACATAGTTGAATGTTTAAGCTTTCAATTCATGCAAAAGATCATAGTTTTGTGAGAAATTGACAGAGTTATGTGCGATACAAAAAAGGGGATCAAGTCACCCCACTCTCCCCTAAATATGTGGAATTCTGATTTCAATTTAAAATAACACTCATTTTAATGTTTTGTTTAAATCGCAGTTTTCAGTTGCTAAGAAATGGATCAGCTTTGAAAAAAAAAATAAATCACATATTCATACAAGACAAACGTTTCAAATGGACGAATACTTGAATATTTGAACCTTTGGAAATTTTTGTCTTGATCCCAAATCAAATACAATCCCAATACGAAACCAAATAATTTTATGAATGGTTTATTTTTTAATGTTAAAAACCAGATCATTAGTTTCCGAGCATGCGATTTAATTGTACATAAAAAAGGAAGTCATAGAACTTTTCAGACAATTCCTAAGATATTTTTCAAAAATCTTTTGTTTTTAAATCAAAGCTTAGTCAATGACTTTTAGCTTATTTTGGATCTATTAAAGATTTTCAATAAATTTCTCCTTAAATACAAAAAAAATAAGAAAAACAGTTTTGGAAATCAATTTTTGTTAAAAAAAAAAAGTGACTTTAAAATCTAGAAAAATAAAGAGTAGTCCTCAAGATACAAAATCGATCAAAAATTCCTTTGAAATGTGTAGATTTTTAAAATTTTTACTTGCCATTTTTTAAGGAGAGCTGCTTGATTTCTATGAAAAGTCATAAGAAAAAAAGTTTTGCATCTAAAAAATAGCTTTTCAGGGCATACATAAGACACCCCAAAAAGTTTCAGCTAGATTAAAAAATAAAATTAAAATTTCAAGAAAATTAATAATTTTGTACAATTGCTCTATAGTAAAAACAACAAATTACATGAAAACAGCTTGGATACTAATCTCTATCCTGCCAAACATATGAGAATTCGCTCTAAAAGAATTATAAATTTTTTTCTACTTAATTTTCTGAAGACTAGCCTGTGTTTATCGCAAACATTTTTTATCGCAAACATTTTTTCTTCTTCAACTCTGAAACATGCAAATTGATTGTTTTAATACTTTCTTACAGACTGGACTGAAAGGTAGTGGACGTAGATGTGACAATTTATTTTTGAACAGTTGTTTTTTAAACTAATTACTCAAATAATTGTAATGAAATAGAAAAAAAAACTTGGGTTTCAGTTGAGGTTAATTTTTTAATTATTTTATATCAATATATTTTTTTTTGATTCCATAAAGTGGGTTCACGGCGTCGGTTTCACACAAGAAAATGCTCATGGTATGGTACCATCATTGCACAAACTATGTTTCAAACTCCAACTCCCATAAATAGAGATTAATACTTTCTATCAAAACAAAACGACTCCTTCCTGGCGCTTCTCCACCCCAGGGGAAAGTAAATCTCCCCAGAAATTGTGCATTTGTAGCAAAACATATAATAAAAAACCCCGTCGTTTACATCGGTGTCGATTTCACCATATTTGCTTAAATGGCCATATACTAAGGCGGATAAACCTATATTACGCCGCACGCATACTTATGGGAAATCGATATCCTGTCTCCCCATAGGAAGATGGCTGACTTTTGCTTGACAGCAGCAGCGGCGCGGCGTGGTTCCTGAACACGAGACTTGACTTCGACATTTAACCTCCTTCCCGTCTACTGGCACACATCGTTTAACCGAGTTGATATGTGCCGTCATGTTCCGCTTCATTTTTTTTTTGTTCTTTTACGCTCCGAAGGCAATATGATATCGTAACATATTCGATTACAACTCAATATACGATCTGCATATTTGACACAGATTACGGGGATGACATGGAAGAAAGAGGGAACTTCCGATTTCATGGAAACTTGTGATGACATTTTTTTTATTTCCAGAAAAAAAATGTTTTTGGCAAAAACCAGTAAAACTAAAGAAATTGATCTTCTTAAAAAAGAAGAATTTAAATTAAGCTGAACGTCGTTTAGCTTATCCGTATGCTAAACTGTACGCTAGTTTATGTGTAACGCTTCTAGAGCGAAAAGTGCGGATAACAGAGTGAAGGAATTTAACTATCTTAATATAAAATGCAAATTCCTGCTGTGCAATATCCATGTCGATGTCGGGCTTCGTCGTCGTCGTTCAAGTTGAACTTCAAGAAGTGACTAGAGACACAGTTTACAAAATACAGTGAATTAACCGAAAATGAAGCCAAATTATAAATTTATTTTAATATTGTGTTCATTTATTTCAATTTATTTCAACTTGAAGAATAAAAGAAAATTGAAAACTGTTAGGAAAACAATTGATGAGTTTGAATCCCAAAAGAGCTTCAAGTACCCTATAAAAATTCAAACGGAAAAGACTGCCAACGAAAAAGGAAGTTCCTGCCAAACGGGGAAAGTTTTCACTCCCACTTTCTGTGTGTGTTTGTTTTTTTTTCTTCTACGCTCTCTTGCCGCTTCCTTGAACCGGAAGGGAAGAGTTGAACTCGTGTTGTACATCCTGGGTGCATTTTCCAATTAGATGCAAACGGCTGAAGGGTTGACGTGGTGGAAACAAGTGCTGTGGGATAACTGGAGTAGCTGTTTTTTTGTTTGATTTAAATTATTATTTGCCAAAAGGATATTTTATCAAATTTTATTCATATTGTTGATTAATTGTAGAAAAAAAAAATGATTTAATTCAACTGCAACTACAATGCTTCATTTTCACAAGAACCTTCCAAATTCAGCGAACACTTCACCAAACACGAAATTGTATTCACGATGTAATTGGTCCCTGCGGGAGTCCTCCAATCCAGACAAAAAATTCTCGTAATTTGTTTATCTCTTCGCGACAATTGGAGGCTGCCGGCTGGTGGGAGTATTTTGGCCCATTCACACCATCCACACAACCGTGTAAACCCATGAATGACTACCCACCCGGGAAATATTAACGCAAACCAGGAACAAAACCACCACCGCCAGGTTCTGCACTAAAAGTCAAATAATAGCTCTGATTAAAAGTACTGCCACCCCCTCACGAAGCCCGCACGTACCCTCGTCAGTGTCGGAACGCGTTCCCAAAATGTTTGTGTTCCGTTTGTGGAAGTTTCCTGGGATTTGGCGTCCCCAACCCGGGAGCAAAACCTGGCCAAGCAAAGCCACAAGCGATTATTACGTAATTAATTGCAGCAAATTTATCATCCCCAAAGGTAACCCTCAGCGGCTTGCTGCTGCAAGTCTGCGGTGTAGCGGTGCCTTATTTGGGTCTCCTACACCGGAAGAACTGGGACTCGACCGGTGCCGTGAAGTAACGTGCAGGGTGGGTTACATTAAATAGAAAGAGTATTCAAGAATAAGATAATTTTGTCAAACAGAAGAAATCGATGCTTTTTTAAAATAAAGTTTTTCTACAGTTAAATTCTCTACCTTTTCGTTATTTATGAGATATTAATTTAAAAAAAAGTTTTTTTTTTGAAAAATGAGTCAATGTAATGTAGAACAAAATTAAAAAAGTTTCAAGCATTTCTTGATTAAAAAAAATCCGTTTTTAAGTTATAAGACTCCTAGGTGTTATTTTTTAAAATTGGATAAGTTGCAATTTAAAATTACTCCATGAAAGAAAACCTCCCCTAAAAATATATTGTTTTTTAGTTTTCCAGCTCATTTTAATAAAAAAAATCGAAATTGTAGAAAAGTGCTAAATTCAAATATTTCGATTATTTCAAAATTTTGGGCTTGGTTCTAACAAAAATCAATTATAAAAAAGTGCAGTAAATATCCCAAATTAGTCACTTTGTATCAATGAAAATAAAGTCAGTAGTTTCCGAAGCATCACGAGTTCAAATATGAGTTGGTAGTCACAACTTTGTTTCTTAAAATTGAAACTTTAAGATTTTTTATCTCAGCAACCAGCAGTCAAATCAACAAAGTTTTAAAGAAAATGAAAATAATTATTGAATTTTGTTGGACAATGTTTTAGAACAATTCTTAAAAGCAAATTGTCATAAAATCATATCTCCGATACCAGATTTTGTACCATCTTAAAATCTAGCGAAAAAGATGCTATTTGAAATATCTATGATCATATCAAAACTTTGAATAATTTCATAATACGTAATTGGGAATTCAATATTTTAGGAAGAGCAGTCTTGACCTAAATCTATTTTTTTTCTCTATGTTTTTGGCATATTTTTTATTGAATTATTCAAAACAAACACCTCTGCAAAAATATTACTTGAACATGTTCCTAATGACGAAAAATACATTTTATGAGGTCAAAATATTGTCCAAAATTAATTTGAAAGTTTAACCAATCTAAAAAATCAAACATTAATGACATTTTCTTATAATTCTTAAGAACATATTTTGTTAGATTTTTTAATCTACCATTGCTTTTAAATGGTAAAAAACATACAGTTAGTACCTTTTTAGAAAAAAGAATTGATATAAAAAAAATTCAAACTATTTTTTGGACAAGAAATTCGAAAATTTTATGCATGGTTAACATATTTTTAAAATCAACAACACTTCCATTTGAAATTTTAAGCCGAATTTTGACCATCTTCAGCTATAGCTTAAAAGATGGCATTATTATGTCAGCCCATAGTTGAAAATTCGGCTGTTATGCAAAATCAAGAATTAACCAATTATCAATTATCAATTTCCATGAACATTTTCACTGCCATATCAGAGCCGACTATCGAAATTACTGTGTTTCTTACCAAATTTACCTTCATAGTTTGTAAATTAAACAAATTATTTCAAAGAGATCATTATCAAAAAATATTTCAAAGTTCAATTTAAAAAGTTTAAAATTTGTTGAATGTTTCCTAAAACTTCTTCATTTTATTGTACACAGAAAAAAAACGTTGAAATTTGGATGGTTACAATTTTTTATGGTTAAATATAAACTCTTTTAAGAGTAATTTTATTTAAAAAAAATAGTAAAAGTGTGAAATACAACAGAGGCTGAGTCAAATTTCAAAAGGACGTGGCAAAAAAATAGCTAACGGACGACAAATATCTGATGTAAAACTACTTTTTTACCCAAAATTTTTCACAATTCTCAGATTTAATATAACCATAATTTATTCTGAATTTTAAATTGATGGTAAGTATTATAAAAGTTTTAAATTTATCACAAAGCATCAAATTTAAGCTACATTAATTATTTTTGCTGAAGTACAATGAATTTAGCACAAATAAAAAAGTAAATATAACAAAAAGGTAAATATAAAAATAAAATGTGAATCTATGAGCCATACAGGTTACTTTAAATGAAGTAGAAATAAAATAACAAAAAATATGTTATTTCTTTATTTATTCATCATTTCAAATTTTACTTTTTTCAACGTATTTTAATGATTGTTCATAAAGATATTTTTTAAAATTACATTACAATTAAATTGAAGAAACATTTCGCTTTTAAGCAATTCTCTACGATATCGGTTTTTTTAATTTTAATTTTTGTTTTTTTTTATGTGGCTGAAACTTTGTTGGTTCCTTCGGTATGCTCAAAGAAGCTTTTGTACATCATTGGTTTGTCTGTATAATATCATACAAATTTGAAAGCTGTCCATACAAAAATTATACATGAAAATTAAAAAATCTGTATCTCTTGAATGAAAAAATGACACACGGTTTTTTTTGTGATTTTTTATTTCAATTTTTGTCATCTAAATCAAATGCCAACTTTTCAGAAATTTCCAGAACTGGCAAAAAATCTTTTACCGAGTTATGAATTTTTGAATAAATACTGATTTTACCAAAAAATCGAAATTGCAATCAATAAGTACTTAAGTGAAAATTTGATACAGTTTTCATTTTCGGTAACTTTTTTAAAAATTGTCGCAGTTATTATTTTTTTTAAATAAGTACCCATGTTTGCCTACATTAAAAAAAATTTCTTGAAAGGCTGAGAAAATTTTATATATTTTACTTTTGAATTTTGTTTTTTCCTTAGCAAATTTCATTAATAGAAAATCCAATTACAGCAAAATAAACTATAGTACATATCATAGTTGAAAGGTTATCAAAAACTCTAATAGGTTAAAAGAATTACGAAATTGTGAATTGTTTATTTATTTAAAAAAAACTAATTGATTGAATAGAATTGAATTTTGTTAATACGACCCTTAGTTGCTGAGATATTGCCATGCAAAGATTTAAAAATAAGGAAAATTTATGTTTTCTAAGTTAAAAACATTTTTTTCCGGAAAGATCGGTAAATTTCACGAATGTTTCATGATTTGACATTGAAAATCAGACCGTTAGTTGCTGATATATCGACATTAGAAAAAGGTGGGTTGTTTGGGTGAGACTCAGAAAACATACATTTTCCTGTTATCTCATAACTCAGCAAATGAGGGTCGTATCAACAAAGTTCAAAAAAAAAAAACAAATGTAGAGAATTTTCTCAGCATTTCAAAAATATTTTTGTTTCAAAAGTAGGCAAGCATGGACATAAATTAAAAAAAATGAATAACTGCAACTATTTTCAAAAAAGTTTTCTAAAAGTGGCTTTAATTTGACAACGGTGCACTTTATCAAAATTTCACCAAAGTTTTTTTTTTTTATTGCAAATTCGATTTCAAATCGTAAAATGAATTTGAAAAATTTTTGCGACCATTATTTTGATTTATGGAAAAAATCAGTATTAATTTAAAAATTCATAACTCGGTAAAATATTTTTCCCGTTCTGGAAATTTCTAAAAAGTTTGCCTTTGATAACCCCTAAAACATATCAGTAAATAAAAAAACATTTTTTTTTAAATGACAAAAAGTGAAATTAATAATCACCAAAAATGTTTTACCGAGTATCATTTTTTCAAATCGATCAAAAAAATCCAAAGGCACCAAAAAAGTTTTAGCCGGATTAAAAAATACAAAAAAAAACTAACTTAATCCACCTATGTGGTTGGAGCCTTCCTCGCCTATTACCAACAATGGCTGATATGATGGAATTGTACAAAAATTTCATCTATTTTTTAGATCCGGAATAAAAAAGTACATAAATATCACATAAATGGCCATCCTCGAGACAGGGTTGCCAGATCATCAATGTTTTGGACTCGTTGGAAAGATTTTTTGATAACCTAACCAACGATGAGTCGGATTGTGGATCCGGACATAGTTTACATACATTTAAATGAGATCCAGCTTCAAAAAAGTACATAAATGTCACTTAAGTGTACATATCTCGAGACAGGGTTCCCAGATCTTCAATGTTTTGGACTCGTTGGAAAGGTCTTTTGATAACCTAACCAACGATGGGTCGGATGGTGGATCCGGACATAGTTAACAAACATTTAAGTGAGATCCGGCTTCCAAAAAGTACATCAATATCACTTAAGTGGCCATATCTCGAGACAGGGTTGCCAGATCTTCAATGTTTTAGGCTTGTTGGAAAGTTCTTTTGATAACCTAGCCAACGATGGGTCGGATGGTGGATCCGGACATAGTTTACATACATTTAAGTGAGATCCGGCTTCCAAAAAGTACATCAATATCATTTAAGTGGCCATATCTCGAGACAGGGTTGCCAGATCTTCAATGTTTTAGGCTTGTTAGAAAGGTCTTTTGATACCTAGCCAACGATCGGTCGGATGATAGACCCGGACATAGTTTACATACATTTAAGTGAGATCCGGATATATGTGGAAACACATTTTTATACATAACTTTTGAACTACTTATCGAAACTTCAGTCTGTATAAAACTCGATCTATGGGACCCTAAACCAAGTCAAATGCAACAGGTTCGGGTCAAATCGGTTCAGTTAGTGCCGAGAAACATGAGCTAGTTTGTTGGTCACATACATACATACACACACACGTACACACAGACATTTGTTCAGTTTTCGATTCTGAGTCGATATGTATACATGAAGGTGGGTCTACGACGTTTTTATATAAAGTTCATTTTTAGAGCAGGATTATAGCCTTACCTCAGTGAGGAAGGCAAAAAACATCGAAATCTTAGAGAATTTCTTAATTGGTAGTCTGTCAAACAACAATATAAAAAAATTTAATCCCTCCGTGCAGCGGTGGGAAAAAGTGACACCGTTGTTTTTGGGTCCCAGTTTAGTCCACCCAGCTCGCGGGAAATGAGCAAGACAAACAGAGTGAACTCTATCCCATCCCCACGCCCCTACTAATCCAAAAGGGGTTGCAGAACAACGAAGGCCGATGCCACTCTTAATGAACTTTCCCACAGGATGGCGGCAAGGACTTTGCAAAGGGGGTTTGGGGGAGGCCACCAAGATAAAGTCGATTGTGTTTGATTTATGGACGACGGAACTACCTTTTTCCTGGAGGGGGTGGGATTTGTGGGACCAAGGTATGGCTGGAGGTTGATTCCGCGATGGAGGGCACTTTCGCGAGCGGGTTCAATCTGGGGCTGAGTAAGAACAATGGAACGCAGGAGTAGCAGGACGACCGACGTCTGGATCAGATAAATCTTCGAAAAACTTAATTTACAATGCAATGATGAGAGGGGTTTGTGCGATTTTGACAAGATTCTTAAGAGTGAGTTTTTCACCTATGTGTAACAGGTCGTATCGAGGTGCTCCGATTTGGATGAAACTTTCAGCGTTTGTTCGTCTATACATGAGATGAACTCATGCCAAATATGAGCCCTCTACGACAAAGGGAAGTGGGGTAAAACGGGCTTCGAAGTTTGAGGTCCAAAAAACCTAAAAAATCTTAAAATTGCTCGCATTTCCGTAAAACTTCAGCAATTCCAACTCTCGAAGATGCATTTGAAAGGTCTTTTGAAGCAATTCAAAATGGGCCATAGACATCCAGGATCGGTTTGACTTTTTCTCATAGCTTTTGCTAATTACTGTTAAAAATTGATTTTTTTAAAACATCAATAACTTTTTGCAACAGCCTCCAACACCCATACTCCTATAGATCAAAAGATAGGTAATTTCATAGACTATAAGCCTACGGTATTAACTTTTTGGCCAATCGCAGTTTTTCTCATAGTTTTTCGATTTTTCTACAACAAACATTTTACAACGTTAGATTTTGCCCTGTAGGCCTCCATAGCGGCACTTTTTGGTCTCAATTTTGTCATATTCAGAATCCTCGGAAAATTTCACGTTAGTTAGAAGTATTGGAGCGGTAAATCTGATTTAAAAAATAATTAAATAAAACATTTTTGAAAAAAGAAATTGATTTTATTTACCCTGCGATCAATGCGTCAAATGCTGTATCAAGTAGGCGAAAACCTGTTTCACCCCTAATCCAACAAATTGTTAAAAAATATTTTAATTCATTCTAAATGGCAATTTTTCCAATCAAATTTACAACTCCAATACTTCTAACAAGCCTGAAATTTTCCGAGGATTCTGAATATGACAAAATTGAGACCAAAAAGTGCCGCTATGGAGGCCTACAGGGCAAAAACTAACGTTGTAAAATGTTTGTTGTAGAAAAATCGAAAAGCTATGAGAAAAACTGCGATTGGCCAAAAAGTTAATACCGTAGGCTTATAGTCCATGAAATTACCTATCTTTTGACCTATAGGAGTATGGGTGTTGGAGGCTGTTGCAAAAAGATATTGATGTTTTAAAAAAATCAATTTTTAACAGTAATTAGCAAAAGCTATGAGAAAAAGTCAAACCGATCCTGGATGTCTATGGCCCATTTTGAATTGCTTCAAAAGACCTTTCAAATGCATCTTTGAGAGTTGGAATTGCTGAAGTTTTACGGAAATGCGAGCAATTTTAAGATTTTTTTGGTTTTTTGGACCTCAAACTTCGAAGCCCGTTTTACCCCACTTCCCTTTGTCGTAGAGGGCTCATATTTGGCATGAGTTCATCTCATGTATAGACAAACAAACGCTGAAAGTTTCATTCAAATCGGAGCACCTCGATACGACCTCTAGAACTACCCGGCAGAATTTACAAATACTGCCTCTTAAGCAAACCAGATGTTTTTCAAAAGTTGCAAAGTTTGAGAAGGGGTGCGATTATTAAAGAAATATTTAGTAATTTTAAAGCATAATTTAATTTAACAGCCATTATTGAAAATTATAGCATTTTTAAGCAGAGTTTAGAATCAAATTTAATTTAAAATAAATGTTCACAAATTACACTTCTACTACTGTTCCAGACCAAATTCTACCTCCTCCCCCTACATCTCAATCCACCCTCTTCCAATTAGCACAAAGGGGGTCAATCAATTCCGTCACTAGATTGTCACTAAATCTCCATCAACCCTGGCTTGGCCGCCTGCCATCAAATTAGGGATGATGGCAACTTGATACGCCGGCTGGACAACAAAAAAAAACCTTTCCCAGCCTTTCAGAAGACGCGGACAAGTCAACGTTGACGAAAGCCGACTTCCGAGAGACGTCCGTGTGTCCAACGTTTCTTATTTCTTCCTTCCGGATTTCCGGAAAAGTTGCGGTCAACGACGTGTCCGAAATCGATATCGATTTTCATGGAGTTTTTCTTATACTTTTTTTGTGAATTGGGGGAAAACTCGTCCCAGGCCATTCGTCTTGCTTTAAGGGAAAATCTTATTTATTAAGATATATTTTCATTATGAGCTGCACGGAACACCCTTCCATAGAGATGCATTATTGGTGGGGATTCTGGAAGAATTTGTACCCTTCTAGAAAATAAAAGAAAATAAAAAGAAGCTGCGAGGCAGACGGGGCGTTTAATGGAAACTAAATTATAAGCTTTTCTTGAGCTCTTTTTCTTGGCCACTGGCCACGGCTGGAAGCTGAGTAGAAGGGGATTTTTTCGAAAAGGTTGTCGGTCGTAGAGATAAAAAGGGGAGGTTTGTTTGTATTTTTTTTCCTTTCTCCCCCACCTCTTCTCGAGACCGGCTGATAATAATTTATTTGATTAAAGCGTATCGTATCGATGACCTTTTGGCCACGGCTAAATGACGGTACATTAGCGAAGACGGCGGCGGCCAAGTTGTGGCCAGTGTGAAGCAGTTTAGGCGGCGGGGGCGTATGGCCAATAAAATAAATCAAATAAGGCTTTGGGATTGGGGAGCGGAGGCGCGCGCGATGGCAATTTGTGATTGTTACACCATGTTTTGGGGACTTTATCTTGTGGAATTGTAATGGACTGCCCTCTTACGGCGATATGATGTATACGCCATTGAGGTGATTTTGCTGTAGACACGATTTGCTGTTTTTGTTCATTTTTTCAATTTAAAATGACTAATTTAAGGTCTGCTCTGTAGAAACTGTTAAAAAGTATAATAAAAATGTGGCCTCTACAAAATTTCTGGTTTTTTGCTATTCTCTACGATTTTAAACCACAAACATCATTTGGCCGAAAAAATAGCAATAAAAAATCACTACTTTTCCTTCTCAATGATGTATGTATACATTGCTCGATCAAGGTAGGGTATATTTATAATGCCAGCTATTTTGACAGCTGAGCGGATCCCATAATGTATTGTCCACGTGGATACTTTTAGGGGGGAGGGTATTAGGGCGCGTTCTTTTATTACGTAACGCAGTGGGGGGAGGGGGGGGGGGGTCGGAGGCCGTGTTACGCTCTATACAAAAAATTTAAAATTTGTATGGAAATTTAGTTACGAGGAGGGGAGGGGGTCTAAAAATCCGACTGTTTGCGTTACGTAATAAAAGAACGCTCCTTTAGCGATTTTCTATGTTCCATAAACACATTTTTTGCATGAACAATTGTCCGCAGGTGGGTAGGTCTAGAATTTTCAAAAAAGTGTCTACGTGGATGTGGATAAGGTGTCATCCATTAAGTACGTCACATTAAAATCAGCCAAAATTTACTCCACCCCCCTTTGTCACGATTTCCCTATGCTTTTAACACGCAATGTCACGCTTGCTCAAAACCCCCCTCTTTCCTCAGAACGTGACGTACTTTATGGATGACGCCTAATGGACGTCCCCTCAAGAATTAAATCGAAATTATGTAATAAAATATTGCCCAGTCTTGATTTGGTCCCAAAAACCTCAAATCAACTTTCAAATAGTATTGAATTTGACTTCTATCAATTCTCAATGTATACATACATCATGATGAGTAAAATTGGCGTATACATCATTGTTTGTTTGCTTAATAAAATGGCCCCCAGAGCAGTTTTTTGAAAAATTCTTTCGTCAGGAGGTAGCTTTTAAGATTCTTTATCAGACTGTACAAAAAAATTGAAAATGTCCAAAATGGCGTATACATCATATCGCCGTAAAACGGCAGTGGAGTAGTATTTTTTTTATATACGAAATGGCAATCTAAAATAAATTGAATGCATGTAAAAAAATCACTGCTTCTCATCAATAAATCAATATTTAATTTTTTCAGTCAAAATTTATTTGAAATTCCTTGAAATTACTTGATAGTTGAAAAATTTGTATTTTTTGGCTGAAAAATTCAAAAATCACTTCCAAAAACAAGCCAGAAAATTTTGCAGTCAAAACTAATGCATTTAGCTTATAGGAAATTTCGCGCGAGAGAAAAACGACAAAATACTAAGAATTTTGAAAATTCGTCACTTTTTGTTCAATCAAATCAAATTATTCGCTCTACAGCATTGCCATGGCGTTCTCGATTGCGAGATTCCTACTCGAAACTAAGTGTTCGAAAGCTTGATTGTTGAGGCAATTGCAAACCTCTTTTTACACCTTAGCTTCCATCCACCCCAGGATTCAAACTGACGACCTTTGGATTGTGAGTCCAACTGCCTACCAGCGACTCCACCGAGGCAGGACCCAGGGAGACGACTCCTACACCTGGACTGAGCTAACGGCCTTACCTTTTCAGGTTAGTCCGGGGCCAACATTTACTTCCCGTCTGACGCTTACCCCTACATCACGGTCCCCACTTTTTGTTCACTAAAATGCAAATATCTCGGCTTTGCGTAAACATAAATTGAATGTTAAAAAAGCAAAATGATTGCCTTTAAATTTCCTGTAAGCTTAATGTATAAGTTTTGACTGCAACATTTTTTGGCTCGTTTTGGAGAGTGAATTTTGATTTTTTTTTTAGCAAAATATACAAAGTTTTCTCCCTAAAATGCCCAAACACACGCTTTTATGGACCATGTCTGTACAGGACTTTGTTCAGGGCACATTAAACAATAACTTGAAGCCCAAGGCGACCAAATTTGAATAACTTTGGTATGATTGTTACGCGCATTTCTGAAAAAAATACTCGGAAAAGGCTCTTTTTTCATTCAAGCTCTGCGTGCGAGTTATAAATTATTTTTGGGATTTTTTTGTTGTATGGAAAAATTGTTCCTGACATCCTAATCTATCATTCTAGGGGTGAGCACCAAAAATTTGACATATTTTCACGACGCCCTACTGCATATAGATTCTGTAGCATGTTTCTGAAAGGAATTTTCAACTAAAATTTCTACATTCTTCCTGATTCAAAAAATACATTAAGAACACTTTACTCATAAATTAAAGATTTCTGCTTAAAAAAAATTTTTTTAATCATCCAATTAACCCCTCTATTTCATTTCAAATTTAGACAACAAATAACTGCATGCAAATTTTGTTTGATTTTTCTAATTAATATTCAAATTTCAAGGTGAAGGAGAAACTCAAAAACAAAAAAAATATCAAAAATCAAGGTAAAATTTATTTATGATTGGAAAAATCTACAAAATGTAAAAAAAAAGCATAAAAATATGTAAGATTAAATTTTGTATACCAAAAATAGGCCAGAAATGAATGAATTACAAAATATTCTTTAAAAAATATCCTGAAAAAACAAGTATTACATTGTTTTTTTGGCAGGCACCACAGTTTATGAGTTAAAAAGGGGATTTACAGTTTTTTAACCATACATTCTTTTTTCCAGGATGATATTTCTGAAACTTTCCGATATTGCACATTTCATATGAAATTTAATTCAAACAAATCAATTTCAACAATTCACTGTTAAAACAACGTCTTTTATGTCATAAAACCTCTAAAATGATTTAATTAACGGTGCATATCCACCAAAGTTTTTGAACCAAGATTTTTGTCAATGACATTTTAGTATCTTCAAAACTACGGGAACTATCGATATATTTATTTATTCATCCCCTAAGCTACTATTTCTATAAAGATTTATAAAAAAAATTGTCAATTTTTATAATCAAATTATTTTAAGGATTGGGTCCGTAAGCTCAACAATTTTAGAATAAGAAAAAAACATCTTTTTTTGTTGCTGTACACCCTTAACCACTTCTCCGTTAAAATACCACCTTTGTAATAAAGTTTGTGCTATTATTACACTTTTAAGAGGTAATATTCATCCTTCCAAATTTATACCTTCCAAATTTACACATTTTTTAACTGTGTTTACCAAAAACTGACAGTGCAAGCGATTTTTGATTTTTTTTACTTATTTTATTCAAATCATTTCATATCATTTGAAATTTGAAATTAAATATCATGACCCATGAATTTTAATTATTACCAAAAATTAAAGGATATTCATGGTTTAATTTCAGCCTTCCCTGATTTGTTGAAAATTAATAGTCTCAAGAATTCTAAAAAGGAGTAATTCTCCACTATTCACAATAAATAACTTAACGGCCTAAAAACCAAGACCTACATTTCAATTCCCCATCCGATGGAATGTTGGAGCAGATGGGAATCGAAACTCTTACCAAGTTAAAACTATTAGTTTTTCATTATTCTGTGTTTATAATCATTTTTGGTATGTTTGGGGTTTTTTTAAACAAATATTTTGAATATCAACGTTACTATTTTGGAAACTAGAGATTGCTAATTCAGTGGACTACTGTTACATACATTTTAAACATATTATTTCATTCAAATTTTGAAACTTGTTATTGTAATATAGTAGTTTATACAACTAGTTGCAAAATGAAAAAAAAAAAACTTTTCTAGTCTTTTATTTTTAGAAGAGAAAAGTAGGTCATTTCGTCCTGCGAAAATGACAGGAAATGTAAATATTTTCAAAACGGAACTGCAAAACATTGGTTAAACAGATAAAGTATTATTTTGCAATTTAAAGTAAAAAATTATAATACGATTAATCTTTTTGGCTATACTTCAAGTTTAAAGAAAACCTTGCAAATCTTTTTTTTACCCTCAGACTTTTTCATTCAACAACACCATAGAACTTTTCCTCATTTATGGTGACCATTACCGGAACGACTCCACTGTACGCAGCAATTTCGTCCATTTACCGAGCTTCAAACTTTGATTGCCAACCAGCATTGGCACTGCAAAATGGCCCACACCGTAAAGAGAGTCATTTCATGCTTTCTGCTGTTGTTGTAGCACTGGACTCCTCCCCAAATTGATTAGGGAAAATTACACCACCAATCTGGGCTTCACTGTCCCTTTATGTGGCTGGAAGTAAAGTAAGGGCCCTGCAGGGCAAGATCCATAAAGGACGAAACGTACGGGAAGGAAGGTGGTGTTTTTTTTTTTGGGGGGGGGGGGGGGAGTAATATTTCAAAAAGCCTTATGAAATGCAACTTCAACAGAAAAAAAAATATGAGTTTCACGCAGGTGACTTTTTCAAATGTGATCGTCGATTTCTTTCGTGAGGGGTTGTCTTCAGCCAGGACAAATGTGTGCGTTGCTATGCAGTAAATTAATTTGATTACTCCAAATACTCTGGCCTAGAATCTGGTCGCGCCAGGAATGCCTCAGGACGACGAAAGTCACAGCATCACACAGGAGCAAATAAAATCAAATTATATTATCGTAACATAATTACGCCGTAAAAATGGACATAAAGTCCGTAAGCAGCAGCCTTTGGACGCTCATGTGTTTTGGAATTTCGGATGGATTTCTGATTTTTGGAAAGATAGAACAAAGTTTATTTTTGTTTTGTTGTTACGCTTTTCTTTTTTCAATGATGTTGTTTGACAGAACCTCAACGCGACTCAATGATTTGGAGAAAAAACTCAGGAGGATGTAATCATTCTGTTTTCATTAGGGTGTATCTACAAAATTTAAACTATTAAGATTTTAAACCACATTTTACAAGTCATTAGAATAAGATTTGATAAAAATTAAGAATCATTTTATTTAGTATTGAGATAAAAAAAATA
The DNA here is from genome assembly GCF_016801865.2 of Culex pipiens pallens. Taxonomy (NCBI): domain Eukaryota; kingdom Metazoa; phylum Arthropoda; class Insecta; order Diptera; family Culicidae; genus Culex; species Culex pipiens. Next base: position 160,108,110 of record NC_068938.1, read on the forward strand.
AAAGATTGAAATTGAATTTGTGGTAATTCAGAGTACTTTTTTTCAATTTAAATGTTTTGTGATTTTTGTTTATTTAAAACAAATAATGATTGTCTTTAACAAAAACACTTTTACACTTTTATTGTTTCATCACTCTATTCCCACTGTTTTACCTGTCCAAAGATCTCGTTGATACCTCTTCTTTTCCCAACCAACCGGATCATCTTCACCAGAAATCAAAAGGTCCTGACTTCTAACCCCGTGTCTTCGTCGGTCTACCTGTTGTTGGCCATGGCTGGTCAGAAAGAATAAAAATCACCGCAGGCGATCCCAGTGCGGACAAAGGCAGGCAGGTCTTCCCCTTGAATAACTTTTGCTGCCCGATCCAGGTTGCAGGTTGAATGAAACGCCGAGGAGAATTCCTCCCCCGCGGGGGCAAGTTCATCACAGGTACAGGTTGTTTATAGAATTTCAATCATTCTAATGTAAACATGTACGCAAGGGGGAGAGCGTAGAGAACGGCCATGAAATCGTGAACATGAAAAGGATCATCCCGAGAGGGGCCCGGAGAAGTCGTAAGCTGATGTGATTTTTTGAAGTGATTGAGGGTTTTTGATTTTGATGTGTGTAGGCGATTAAAGTGATTTCTTTTTATCCTTTTTTTCATGGACTTCTCTACATTTATGTCCATTTATTAAAAGCTCTGGGAATTCTTTCAGTTTTAATCTAGGGTCAGCTGCTGAATAAATATTTATTGGTAATCAAAGGATCATTTAATGATTCACTGGAAGGCTTCAATTTCAAAACTCTCAGATGAGATTTATGATCCCAACCTGAAGTACCTTTTCACTGTTATAAGTTTCCAAATGTCGCATTTAATATCAATCCGAAAGAGTTGTGTCCTTCATTAGCGCTTATCAATTAGCATCCTGCCAGCAGGGCAGGGCTCGTAACCTTTTGCTAATAACTTTTATTGCCAAAACAGTTGGCATCTGGCCCCTCCGATCTACCAGCTTTCTATGAAATACGCACATTAATTCATCGTTGAGCAGGTTTGAAACTCGTTGGGGAAGGATTTTCTTAGCAAAAGCCCTGCAAAACTTTTCTTCAGACTTCCTTATCATTTCTGCAGACATGTTATTTGGCAGAAAGCCTTCCAAAGCGACTGGAAAATTCAATTTGACTTCCCTGTGCGTGCGCGCCAAGTTCCGCTACATAAAACATAATGTTTGTCTAAATTAACTCGTACTTGGCACGCCAAAACTCCCTAAACGCAGGAATTAACCCCTTTTTCTCGAACCCCGAACGTGTCTCTGGAGAGTCAGCCCGAAAAGTCAAAGAAAGCGTAGTTAAGCGTTTAAAATATTGCTCTCCCCTCCAGTTGAAATTGACGTCGCCGGAGTTTTTGGGCTGGCTTTCGGGCTCATAATCGCACATAAGCTCAGGCTGGGGGGTTTTCCTTCAATGTTGAATCCTGAAGCACAGAATCGGGCGAAACAAAGATGTAATTTCCGGCGGAACTAGGATAGGATTTTTTTTAAATTGTTCATAGTATCATTGGGATTGTGAAAAGAATTTAGCAGTAATTTGCATTTTATTAACTGGCTATTTCTGATAAAGCAAGATTTTTTTTTTAAATTTTGTTTATGTAAACGATTCTAATATTGATTGCGATGAAGGTGGTCCTTACTAAACTAATTAAAGTTTTCAATGATTTTTAACAAAAAATGCAGATAAATCATTACTCTGCGTGATTAAGCTCAAAACATTCCTGAAGAAATATTTTGAATTGTGATTTTAATGGAAACCAGTTTTTGGTTATAATATTCAACAACAGTGTTGTTAAAATATTAAACTATCAGCCCTCATCAACTACAAATATCGCTCGAACGAGACATGATTGCCAGGCGATTTTTTTCCTGGAGCGAAGTCAATGATTGTGTGTGTGACTTTGCGTAGCACTCATTCTTTTGTGTATGAAACGAACGAAAGTAGAATGTAAAAATCAGGTTGTCGTGGTGAAGACGATTTGAGTGTTCTATCAGCTATCACAAACAAAGTCGAAATATCGCAAGCACTGATTACGAGACACAAGAAGAGTTCTCACAAGCTATAGAGACGGTCGCTATACTCTCAGATGTTTTTGGTGCAGAGATAATCAAATGATAACTTTTTTATCACTTATTTGCAACACTGTTAAACACCCTAATGAGAGGCTTGACTATTTTTAGACCTTTTTTTAAATCACTTCATAACTTTTTCAGAAACTTTAATAGCATGATTAAAAAATCTAAATTTTACTTAGAAACTTGCATTGCTGATTATGACTATATAACGAAATGTAATATAAAATCGTCCACAGAAGCCGATACTGCAGTTTGTTGCCGATTTCAATTTCATGAAGTTGAACATGACACTTTGAGAGAACATATTCTAAAAATTCTATTTATCAATGATTTTTAGTAATTTTATTTTTTTCTTTATTTCTGGAGTTTTTTTTTAAAAAGGTCCAATAAACCAAATTTTCAGTTATTGCTTTTTGGGTGTTTTTTGATACCGGCGGATTCAAAAACACTTAACAAGCAAAAACTGGAAATTTGGTGTATTGGACCTTTCTAAAAAAAATCCAGATTTGTTTAAAAATCCTCCTATCAACCTTACCCTGACTATCAATTTCACCCCGATTTACGGTAACTTTTTTTCTGAAAGGCTCAATCATAAGTCTACAACTTTGTGTCGATTTTCACTCAATTAGAGTTTTAAAGAAAAAAACCCATTTTTTTTTTTACAAAGAACAGTTTTTTTTTATATTAAATGCCAAAATTTTCGCATAGTTTTCATTAAATACGAGTTTTTTTTTGTGTAAAATCATATACATTTCACAAAACACTGTGCTTTCCAAAAGATTTAAATTTAATAATTTGTGATAAGGGTGCCAAATGATGATAATTTTTTTTAAAGATTTTCTCAAAGTTAGAATTTGCTGCGTTAAATTTTTAAATTTAACAAACTACCTTATCTCTTCAAATTACTTAAACTTTCATAAATTTTAATATGGAATTTAAACAACGCACAATGATTAGAAACTGTTTTTTGTTAGTTGAACACATTTCTTTTAAATTACTGATTTTTTTCAAAAGCTTGGTTTAATTTTTTGATATGCTTTATATCGCGATTTTCTGTGCATATCGCTTTATTTGAACTTTTAGTGTAAATTATTGTTCATTATAATATCTCGAAGTTTCATAATTTAATTCATTATGAAAATAATTGAATGGACTTTTTATTTACAATAATCTATACCACACGGAAAAAAATCAATTCCCGAAATCGTGAATTTAATTCACGAATGCGAGAACCACGAAGGAATATTATTCACGTTTATGGTACAAATGCACCATACTCATGAATAAATTCCTTCGTGGTTCTCACATTTGTGAACATAATTCACGATTACGAGAATTGATTTTTTTCTGTGCAGAGATAGTTTATAGGCGTCATCCACAAAGTACGTACGCTCGGGGAAGGGGGGGGGGGTGGAGTTACCGTGGGTGTGACGAGATGTGACGAAGGGGGGAGTGGGGTTTGCGAGACTGTGACGTCACGCTAGGTTTTTTACGATTTTGTTATATTAATTTGATATGTACACAATTAAATTTTTATCCTCTTTTCTAAAATTGTTTGCTTACTATTTTTTAGAAGTATCACATTACTTAAAATTTTATAGTCACATGTTTTTTATTCAGCTGGAATTTAAATATTTTGAGACTTCTTGTTCGATAAAAATAAATGCTTTGAAAGCCGGGTGTTCATAAGAAAACTGCTATATATGGTTTGAACATATTAGCTACAAAGCTGTGACAGTTTCCAATGTTATACCAAGTCTTCTTATTTTTAAAAGATACAAAACTGTTTTGTTGTGTCGCAATGTTTATTCTTAAAAAATAATAATTAGACATCTTCTTATTTGTTTCTTGTTAAAATTGGCTAACATAACAAAATTATGAGAGTTTAAAGAAATAAACACTATAAAAAAATCCCATCGAAAACAAGGGGGGGGGGGTCTGGCAAAATGTAACGTGCTTTTTGAGGGGGGGTTCAACCTTGGGTGACAAAGTGTGATATAGGGGGGGAGGGGGGTTAATTTTGGGCAATTTTTGCGTGACATACTTTATAGATGAAGCCATACAATTTTTGCATTTTTCAATTCATGAAAAGAGGAAATTTTATTTAAAATATAGTTATTAAAAATTCGAAAATTTAGCCTAATATTTTTTTTACGTGGCGGAAATTTAAACTGAATTTTTCAATGTTTAATACTCATTTTAAAATTTAAGTAATTCCAAAAATTCGGAATTTTGGAAAATGTGTGATTTTTGCAGTGAAAACACTTTTCTAGTTAATTTTTTTTATAAAACTTGGGTCGTACATGCATGATGGAGCAACTAACTTTAAACAATACAAAAATCATTTTCTGAAACTGTTTTTTTAAGTGCTCTAAAGGTCAAAATTTTCAAAAACCTAATCTCAAAATATTGACTATGACCACTTTTCAAAATAACTCGTTTTTTATGATTTAAGCTAAATTACTACAACCATTCCCAAATTGCAATTCATAAAAAATGCATTTGAAAATATCTAACATATTCTAGTTTAATACATTTAAAAAAAGTTTAATTCAAGACAATGTTTGAATTTAATTTGACGCGGAAGAAAAAAATAAGTTTAGCTACAAAGAGCAAATAAAACGGATTTCGTAGCTTCCGTGCAATTGTGAAACAATTCCTTCTGATAACTCATTGCTTTTAGAGTTATTGTTTCTCAACAACGATAGTTCTATCGTTGATCTTAACGACAAAAAACTTAAATTTTAGATACTTCCAATGATTTTACCAAATTTACCTGAGTTAATGGTAATTAATTGAATGTTTTATCAAAATGATCAAAATGAACAACACCAACCATTTTTTTCTGTTTATTCTTAAATTCTCGGGAAAGCATTTTTACAAAGGTCCGTATAGTCACGCCAAGCTAGAATTTTCTTATGTTACTGCTAAATGGTTTTTTCTACAGTTTGTTTCGAAAAAAGTGTGATTTTAGATTTAGAGTCAAATGAATCCCAAATTATTGAATTTATATAGAAAAGTACATACTCCAATTAAGTTATCAAAACTATCCCATCGTTCCAAAACTGTCCCTAGACCAACATAAATAGTTGTCATATGAGTGCTCATCATTCATTCAGCGAAAACCATTAGGCGATAAAATATTAAACTCAGAATCCTGATTCACTTTGCTGGCGGGAGGAGTCGGAGGAGCAGGAGCCTCCAATTTAAATTCTGCACCATTCCATGAATCACTTTTATACGACAATTCTATTAACTGGAGCAACTACTATTGCTGCTATTGCTTTTGGGTCCTCAAGGCCCTCAAGAGGGAGAGCAGTGTGCCGTCGAGATGGTTTATAGTTTCTAGTTTCGAGCCCCAAAATGCCATCGGATGGCCCCAAGCAACCCCCCGACTTCCAAGTGGGAGAGACACACACCAAAAGCGATGGAAAAATGATGATGATGCATAAAGAAACTATATCAGATGGTCGTAAATATGGCCCCTGCCACCCTTCTTCCCAACGCGCTTGGGCAAGGTTTGCGCAGTGGAAATTTATGCTCTTTAAAAATTAAAATGGAACAATCTCGTCCCCACTGGGTTTGAGTTTGAAGGAGGGAGGGTGGAAGAGGAAGAAATGGCGATATTTACGAGCCTTTTATAGGTGGACATGGCTTTCTGCTACTGGGGATTCACCCTCCAGAAGGAATATTTGCTGGGAAAACTTTTCCGTATGATCTCTATCAAAACATTTTCGCTCGAAAGTTTGCTGAATTTACGGAGGTAAATATTGGCTATAAGTAAATTTTCGGATTACAAACAAACCTTGTGGGAGAAAAGGGAGGTGCAAACATGTCAGATTTTAATGTTTTTTCTGCTTTTATAAACTCAAATCTTCTTTTTTAACTAATATCTGAATGCATGGTTTCACAAATCAACTCCCCAAGCAATTTAACCTTAAAAATGAATTATGTAACCTTTCAATTTGTACTCCCAGAAGGGGTTAAGTAAGAAAAGTAAACAGTCATGTTACTCGACAAAATTGACTTCCAGGAAGCTTCGAGCACTAATATCGAGTGTAATTTCATATTACGGAAAACAATCCTCCCTCGAACTTTCTGCCACCAGAAAACTCTACAACGGTTCATATTGAAATGTTCAACCCCAAAAAAACCCCAGAGATAGTGAGTGGGCTTGCAAACATTACTCCCACACACGAAGGGGGAAAAAGTTTCAACTCCTTCAACTACAATGTTTGGGCGACAGCAAGGAACAACTTTCAAGCTCAGGGGAGAAAAAAAACTGTAAGCCAGGAAAGCTCTCCACATCAAGCTAGAAAGAGATCACAAAATTCGAATATTGCTGAAATGCTGCTGTTACCTGGCAGTAACTAAGGTAAAATGTTATGATTTCGGAAAAGTAAATTTTGAAAGCCAAATTTGCTAGAAAAAGCAAACTTTCAGCCCTTTACTCAATGCAGTTGGAAGGTGCCACACCACACTCCCACAACGAGCGCTCTCGGGTTTTCTCTAATCTAATTGAGTAATGGAAACTAATTTCACTTTGCAGTTTCCAGAATTCAATTTGACTTGTGGCGTTTTGGTGGCTTTGTAGACTCAATTGGGTGTTCGCAAAACGGAGAAACTGCATCCGTTTGGTATTTGGTGCAGTGTAGATAATTGAAAATGTTTTCTTTTATAGAATTTAACTTTTTTTCTTAAAAAAGAAGTTGACTTTATAGCTGTCGGCCACTATTGCTAGTACCAGCCACTATTGTCTTACTTTTGTCTACAAGGACTTCGCCACCCTGGGCTCCTAAGTGTATGAGAGCGGCGGCGCCGAATACCCATATTTACACAAAGAATTTTAGAGAGCCCGCCGCGGGATTCGAACCGGCAACCTCTGGATTGTGAGTCCAGTGCGCGATCCGATTGATCCACACGGGCAGGTTTCTTCAATATTCAATTTCAGTGAAAAATCATGAAAATACTTAAAAAAAAAATTAGGATTCAATTTAAGAATGATCATCAACTACTTCGCTTTTAGATAGACTCAGTAAAATAAAGTACAGTTCGAATATCCTAAGGTTTGTATGGACTTCAGATAAACGAACCGTGCTCAGAAATAAAATCTTATATTTTATTTTCTTGCCTTTAATACTAAAATCGAGTCCTGTGACCCCATTTTAGTCAAATTTTAATAAATTGTTTTTTGATACTCAAATATATATAATTTGTTTTGTAGAACCACATGGTTCAAAATTTTGCATTCATTGTCACTGTTTTAGAATTTTTGGTTGAAATAATTAAATTTTCCAAAAATACGGTATTTTTTAAATACTTACCCACTTAGATCCCACTTGATCAAATTGATCAAATTCGTTTGTCAAAAAAAAAAATTAGTGCAAAATTTTCCAAATTCTCAATTTGAGTATTTTACAAAAATAAATCAAATAAAAGTGGAAAAGAATACATTCTTCCTTTGTTTGATACCCATTCTGCAAATTATCAATTTAAGTATTTGAGAAAAACACGGTAATTTGTGAAAAAATAGTATTTAACAGAAAAAAAATCTATTAAAAGTGAAAAAGCGTACAGAATTTCGTTTGGTTTGATATCCATACCGTATATTGTGAAAATTTTAGTATTTTCGTAAAATATGACATTTTGTGAAAATTGTAGTATTTTATAAAAAAAAACTCTAATAAAAACATACAAAATTTTGCTTCACTTGGTACCCATAGTGCAAATTATGAAAATTAGAGTATTTTTTTTTAAATATACGGTATTTTGTGAAACTTTCTGAGTTTGAAACATACTACATTATCAAAAAATATATTCTTAGTGAATGCATTGAAAATTAAACATGTTATTATGTCAATGTTAGAAGAACTTAAAAAAAAAAATATCGTCCGTTATTGTCGATAAGATTATCACTGACAGAATTATTGAAATAACGATAACGATAGATTATCGATAACCATTATCACTATCATTAAGCTAATAGTATCGACGATGTATATCTATATATTTTTTCGAATAACAACCTTGGACCACATCTAATCTTAGTATAATAACTTTACGCAAAACTGTTGAAAAACGAAATAAATAAAATGAACCAATTTAGCATACCTTTAAAAATCAAGCATTTTTTTCAATTCTTGTTATTATCCAATTTAATATTATAATAATATAGCGGTTGATGTTTTTATAAAACAAATAAGATTTAAAACAAGAAAAGCAAAAGTTTTCACAGTCAAGTGTTTGTTCAAAATGACATTGTTAACACTGTAATAACAGAATCCTTGTGAAAACAAAATGTTGGGCATTAACAAAATATAATCAAACGCATAATCAAAAATTTATATCTTTGATAAAGTTTAATATTCATGATTTCTTAAGATTTTTTTGTTTCCTTTTGAGCAATTCTCGCAGATTTCGGTCATTCGATTTTTTTTGTATTTTCTAATCCTGCTGAAACTTTTTTGGTGCCTTTGGTATGCTCAAAGAAGCCATTTTGCATCATCAGTTTGTCCATATAATTTTCCATACAAATTTGGCAGCTGTCCATCCAAAAATTATGTATGAAAAATCAAAAATCTGTATCTTTTGAAGGAATTTTTTGATCGATTCAGTATCTTCGGCAAAGTTGTAGATATGGATAAGAACTACACTGAAAAAAATAATACACGGTTAGCAAAATTTGGTGATTTTTAAATTGACTTTTTGTCGCTAAAACTTGATTCGCAAAAAAAAACTATTTTTATTTTTTTTATTTTTTGATATGTTTTAGAGGACATCAAATGCCAACGTTTCAGAAATTTTCAGGTCGTGCAAAAAATCTTTGACCGAGTTATAAATTTGTTAATCAATATGGGAGCTGGGGGTAAGACGGCCACCCCACTGTTTTAATAAGTATACTAATGAATATTGCTAAAACATTCAGCAATACTGTTCCTCATGCTAAATAATGCATATGGAGTCAACTTTGCCAAACATATTGTTTGAAATAGTATAAAAATAGCTTAAAATAAACAAATAATTTTTGAACTTGAAACTGGATGTAATTTTCATGAATAACAACTTAGGCATTTTTGTTTGATAACAATATGTTTTCTTGTCTTCAAATATTTTTCATGTTAAATTGAAGTTTTCCCTAGATTATGTACCTCGAAAAAGTTTTAAAAATGCGATGAGCTATTTACCAGGGCTGCGGAGTCGGGTCATATTTCAAACGACTCCGACTCCGACTCCGACTCCGGCTTTCTCAGATTAGCTGACTCCGACTCTGACTCCAGCTCCGGCTTTGAACAAATGGTTGGCTCCGACTCCGACTCCGACTCCGGCCTACCAACTCTAGCCGACTCCGACTCCAGCTTTCAACAAATGGTTGGCTCCGACTCCGACTCCGACTCCGACTCCAAATGTTTTTAAATGATTCAAAAGTTAGTTAACTATTATAAGTTAATTATTTTTAAAATATTGATAAATAGGATTAATTAAATACTCTCTAAGCGTCATGTTTTTCTTAAGACAAATAAGTTAAGTAAAAGTAAAGTAAATAAACGGAAAAAAGTTTCTAGGTTACAAGTTTTATACGTTATGGAAACAGAAATCAAAAAATATCTTCAGTTTCAGAGACATTTTAAGAAGAACAGTTTTGTAAGTAAATTTGGATTTACTTGCTTAACCTCAAATTTGAAAATATTTTTTTCAAAGCTAATAAATTTAAATATCAAATTGTTATTTTTGAATGAATAACTAAAAGAAATCTAGCCTTAATGATCTATTGAACATTAAAATTCAATTTGCTCACTTTCAGGCTGACATTTGTAAGAAGCACAATGACAGACACCTTGTTTTTTAAATGACAATTTTAAATGAAACTTTTTTTTGTTTTGTTGACGTATATGACGCCATGGCTGAAGGAGATTATTATTGCAAATCAATGTATCTAAACAATTTCTTCGTGGAAAGGAAGCTTAAGATGTCCTTTTCAAATATCTGTGACATGGAAAATATTTTCATCTGGAAATTTTTTATTAATTTTAATTTTAAAATTTTATATACTTTAAAAAGGGGGGGCACGATACTTCGTGAATCTTCACCCAAAACGAAGCTTAATGGATGATCTTGCGCCTCCATCAAAATATAATAAAAAACAAATATCCACAAGTAAAATATTTTCTAGGTCACAAATATTTCATTTTTTTAAGGTACATTGATTTGCAATGATTATCACCTTCCGTCATATTGGCGTAAGACATACAGTATGAGAAAATTCTGATTCTGTGTTTTTTATTTATAATATTTGAAAAATAAATTAAAATCCTATATTTTGTTCTATACATTTTTTTATTAGTTCATTTTTGTACTGAATTCTTGAGATTTGTTCAAGGATAAATTGCAACGATATCAAAATAGTTTACCTTAAATCAACATCAACATCAACATCAGCAATCAATGATTATTTCAAATTTGTTGCAACTTCTTTTCACATTTTTTATTAGTTTAAATTATTTTAAATGCAACACTTTGATTTTCTTGTATTATTATTGTTATTATCGTTGATTATTCGTTACAAAAGTTAAACTGTCAGTGACTCTTTTTCGATCTGCAAAAACAGTGATTACTTTCAATAATCTTTTTTATGTACCTCGTAATTTTTTCCTAAAAAATGATTTAACATGAAACCTCTAAGACATTCGCTATCGGGGTAAAAGATGACTTTGTGTGTACTTTTTTCAGAAATAGCTGGATGAAATTTGGTCAAATTTGAATTGAAAGGGAACGTAAATATAGTCTGACTACATAACCAATATTTTTTGAGTTATGATACTACATTCAATCACAATAAAAAGCTTCAAATACATAACGGCATCTGATAAATCAATTAAAAATATAAGTTGTTTTGTAAATTAAGCTGTTATATAGGAAATACTGAACAATAAAAATAAAACATATTTTTTGTTGAATTTAAGATAACTCCGGCTCCGACTCCCGATGTTAAACTTCATCATCCCGGTACGAGAATCGAACTCACGACCTCTGGATTGGAAACCCAGCACGCCGCTAGTCGAAACCCATCCCCTACCGGTCAGTATTCCCAGTGAGTAGAATTACTCTTTGAAGGGATCTGACTTTGCCGAGCCAGACAGGAATCGAACCCATCACCTTCCGCTTACAAGGCGAAACCCGTAACCTCACGGCCACGGAAGCTCGGCACTCCGGGTTATCAGAAATCTTCGGCTCCGACTCCGACTCCGACTCCAGCTCATAAAATTTAGCCGACTCCGGCTCCGACTCCGGCTCCGACTCCGGCTCCGACTCCGACTCCAGCTGTTCGAGTTTTGACGACTCCGACTCCGACTCCGACTCCGACTCCAGGTCCCCAAAAAGACCCGACTCCACCGACTCCGGCTCCGACTCCGACTCCGACTCCACAGCCCTGCTATTTACAAAAAAATGTTTAAAACAAATAATTTATTTGGGCGCAAGACGGCCACCCGTATTTTGTAAATTTTATTTGATATAGGTTTTTTGACGGTTTTTGACTATTAAGACATATTTGTAGATAAGGAAAAGCATTTTCAATAAAACTATCCATTTTTAATCAAAATGCTGTTAACTACCGTTTCGACAACATTCTTTACTGTGATATAGCAAAACTCATTGAATAGTATGAAATCCTATCAAACCTTTCATAAAAATCGCTAATTTAATATTGTTTACATAATTTTGATTTACTTATTCTCATCGAAATACACAAACTAATTATTTTGCAATAAATTGTGTTTGTTTTGTAGTAAAAATTCACAGTTTTTCATAATGTGGTCGCATAAATATGAAATTCACTGAGCCAAAATATAATTTTTTTTAAACAGCATTTTTCTTCACATTTGAAACCTGATTTTTTTCAATCAAAATAGTTATGATGTTCAGAGAAGTCTGTTCAACCAACCATGTAGGTATTTTGATGGATTCAGCAAAGTTCATTGTTGGAATTCGAGCGAGAAGAAGGAAAGCATTTCTCGCTCGCGAACGAGGGAGAGAACTTGTAGGTTCTTTTCTCTTCTCGCTCGCGCTCGCATTTTCGTTCGCGTTCTCGCTCTCGCCGCGAGCGCTCGCGAGCGCCTCGTGCTAGCCGTTCGTCCCAAGCTAGCAATTTGTTTATCAGGCTTATGAATACGAACCAGGCGATGTTATAGAGGTGTAACTTCAATCGCTGTGTTGTTTTTTGTTCGTTTCTAACACGTTCAACTTCTCGCGAACGGGCAATTCTGGCTCGCGAGAAAGCCCGTTCGCGAGCGGAGGAGAGCACGGGCAATCGGTGAGTTTCTCTCGGCAGCTCGAGACTCGCGGCGAGAACTCGAGAGAGAGAAAATTTTCTCGCGAGAGCGCGATAATACCAACACTGCCAAAGTTACATGTGATTTCTTCTAATTTCTACTCGAAACACTAAAACTGACCGTATTCGAAATTTCTGCCGGCAAATATTTTGAAACTCGACCCAGAGGTGCAGAATGGTCCCAGGAACCATGTCCAATCATTGGTTTGGGTGGAAATTTTTTTTTCATAATAACGGTCTGTGGGGGACCCGTGATTATTAAGTTAATTTATAGCACTGACCGTCTTACCCCATATGGGTGGCCGTCTTACCCCGCGTATTTCATATATATACAGCAATTCCCCACGAAAACAGCATGGAAAAAAACAAAAGTGCTCGGATCGGGCTCAAAATTTTTCTGGGGGTTCCCTGGCCGAAATAATTAGACCCGTATTTTTTTGTTTGGCCATTAGGGTGACCTACGCCGTGTTAGGGTGGTCTGAAAAATTGCCATTTTCGTCGATTTTCGCAAAAACCACTTTTTTCGAAAAATCATAACTCCTCGCCATTTTAACCGATTTCAACTGTCTTATACGCAAATGAAAGGTGATAAGTTGGCCTTTCAAAGAAACATAATAAGAAGTTTCAAAAATCTAGCCTAACATATGAAAAGGGCGTATGAAACTTTAAAATGTCGTTTTGACAGTGTCTGGACCAAAGAGCCTATGTCTGGAAATATTTTTATCGGATTCTCCGGACATTTTTACATAACATACTAAAAAATGGGAGGAGTTCATTAACAGGATTCCGAGATATGATTTTTTGAAAATAAAATCCGTGTTTTCTGACGCGCCGCGCGCAAAAACCGGAGAATGACGAAATTGGCAAAAAATCAACTTTTTTCACTAAAACTGCGACAACTTTAAAATTTCAGCGATGACCTATAGATGTCTGGGTACCAAAATTTTCGTAATTAAAAGACGCAACTTTTGGTACCCAGACATGTATAGGTCATCGCTGAAATTTTTAAGTTATCGCAGTTTTTGTGAAAAAAGTTGATTTTTTGCCAATTTCGTCATTCTCCGGTTTTTGCGCGCGGCGCGACAGAAAACACGGATTTTATTTTCAAAAAATCATATCTCGGAATCCTGTTAATGAACTCCTCTCATTATTTAGTATATTATGTAAAAATGCCCGGGGAATCCGATAAAATTATTTCCAGACATAGGCTCTTTGGTCCAGACACCGTCAAAACGGCATTTTAAAGTTGCATACGCCCTTTTCATATGTTAGGCTAGATTTTTGAAACTTCTTACTATTTTTCTTTGAAAGGCCAACTTATCACCTTTCATTTGCGTATAAGACAATTGAAATCGGTTGAAATGGCGTGGAGTTATGATTTTTCGAAAAAAGTGGTTTTCGCGAAAATCGACGAAAATGGCAATTTTTCAGACCACCCTAACACGGCGTAGGTCACCCTAATGGCCAAACAAAAAAATACGGGTCTAATTATTTCGGCCAGGGAACTCCCACAAAAATTTTGAGCCCGATCCGAGCACTTTTGTTTTTTTCCATGCTGTTTTCGTGGGGAATTGCTGTATATATAAACGATTTCAATTTTTTTTTTAATTGCTGAAAAGTATTGAAAATTGGTTTTTAGACCAACTAATGTATGTCATTTCTATAATGGACTAGTAGAAGAACAATATGTACGTAATTTGAGATCAAAATAATCTGTTGTGTGAATTTTATTCCACTTCTCCCTTAGGGTGGCCGTCTTGCCCCAATCTCCCCTACTGATTTTTTCAAAAAGTCAACTTCACTTTTCGATGCAACAACACATTTTTCGTATAAATGTTGGCTTGGAATAATTTCTTTTTTTGCTCCATTGACTTTAGTCTGCCCCAAAGGACACGAACTTAAAAAATATATAAACATAAAACGGCCTAATATTACTTCCAATATTTGTAAAGTTATGACCTCCTATATCACAAAATTGTTTTCTTTTTTACAAAACATATGTCATCATTGAAACATGTACTTTTTTGAAAGAATGATCTCGATTATTGACGAGGTACACAACGCTGTTTAAAAACTGTGTTTTTTGTCATTTTATTAAGTTTTTTTAATCCTGTAAAAGGCTTTCTTTACTGATAACTTCCAACGAACTTGGTCAAATACCTCATGGGGAAAAACAAAACAAACGTGTTTCCAGCAGCTAAAAAGCCAACCTATCATATTTTTTTCCAACAGAGCAACATAAAGTCTACAAGTAAACATCCTACCGTTATTAGAACACGCACTCTCCCCTGTATCTTTGCCATCGTATCATGTCATATTATCAAACTTTGCCGCAAGCAACTGCCGTCGACTTTTCCTCTCCCGGAAGAACAAGGAAAAATCCCTTGTTCGTCCTTTTTCCAACCTCTCGCTCCACTCAATAAAAGAAGCGGAAAAACTCATCGTGGAAAACAATACGAATTACTAGCTTTCTTCATACACGGGGGTAAAAATGGAAGATTACCTTCATGATCTCCAACTCTATGCGCAAGATTCTGCGACATGTACCACCACCATCGTGTGGAAAAGTCTTTGGCAGTTTTGGAGTAAAAGTCGAACATCCCGGGCCAAACCCATCTCTCTAGGAATTGTAAATATTTAATAAAGAGCAGAAGAAACGGTTTGACGATCCCAAATGCCGCGGGTGACGACATGCATGCTGCTGCTTGTTCTCTTTTCTTTTTTAATAATTCGTCGAATGATATGTTTGATATCGTTTTTTTTTTTTGCTTTTTTTCGCAAGTCAGGATCTTTACATTGATGCAGCAATTTGTTTCCGGGGGCCAAACGGTTGTTAACATGTCCTAACAAAGGATTATTACATTCTGGATGAGGGCCGGGTTTCTTGCTGTCGAAATTGACTTTTTGTGTGTGTGTGTGCTGACGGAAGAAATTTTCGTTTTGATATTTAGGAGTTAAAATGAGCAGCACTGTTGTGAAAGCAAACCATCTGGTAATTTCTGCTTTTATATTTGGAACAAACGATTTCGACAAATCTCTTCATCGCTGTATTTATTTTTTTGTTTTAACTCAAGTTTAAATATTAAAAAAAAATATTAAAGAAAAATCTGTTATATTTCAAGGTGTTCTGTGCCAATAATTTGCATTTTCGCAATTTACTGTGCATTCAGGTCCTTTTTTGGAATTCTGAAATTAATTTTTTTTTAAATATGAATTAAAAATAACAATGTTGTTCAAGAGTTAAACATTTATTTTCTTAACAGCACTAACTATACTCAGTTTACCACCCCGTTGAGTCATAAAGTTTGAAGATCTGTTGATATTTGTTCCAAATTAAAAAAAAAAAGTTTATTAAAACTATTTAGGCCAAATGTTGCTGTTTCAGAAAAAAAAACAATTTAAAAATTGTAAAAAGGCATGAATTTTCAAAAGGTAAATCAAGCAACTTTTTTGTGTAAGAATAATTACAGGCAAATTAAAAACTTACACATATTCTTGATTTTTTATCGTTTAACATTAATTCCCCAGCTATTAAACCCCATAAAAAAGGATAAAAATACACGTGCACCGTCATGTCAACCAATTGCCACCAGGTTCTAGGTGCGATAGAATGTGTCCGATAGTGACACTCTTTTTTGTTGTTATCCCCAGCACTTTATCTCTTACAAGTTTCGCTTCATGTCCCCCTCTCTCTCTCTCTCTATTTTCTATGATGTCATCCCGATCACTTTGCTTTTTCTTCGCTCTTCAAAAGGTTCCACGAGGGTCTTCATTTTTCTTTCATTTTTCCTTTAGACATTCCTCCATGAACCCCTCCTCCCGCAACCGACTCACTGGATAATGTTTCACGTTTGTACGTACAAGGTGCAACAAGGTGCCTCGGCGTGTCTTCCTTTGGCGCGCTCGAACTCACCTAGCTTATCGCCATCATTGTCTATAAAAGGCAACCTGACATGACAAACGTTGATGTATCACTTATAACTACCAACGGCTCGACGGTGGGGAAGACCTGTGTGCGATTGAAGAGGGGGGTTCGTCGCCGTCGTCGCCACGCTCCAAATCACTAAAAGGTGTTGCGCGATCCGTGTCTGGGCTTCGTGCGCGTCCAGCTGTTCGGGTACTTGTGCACTTTGTCCAGCAGACCTTGTACGGCTCTGGTCGTCTTTTTTTTCTGTACTGTCACCGTCCGTCTTGGACCGTGGTGTTATTACGCACCCCGAGAAAGGGGGGGATCAACGGAGGGGTGATTCCCGAACCTGAAGTTGGAGTACAAAGCCGAGAATTTTATGTATCGAAAGACATGACTTCAATCAAGATCTATCTCATGCGCCTAAACTTCATTGCTTTTTGAGCACAAGTTTTGTATGCAGCCAAACCGTTGAAGAGCTTGTTGAAGATCTGGACGCTGTCCGGGGTTTGACACCTTATAAAGTGTTAAATTATTAGAGGTACAAGTCGTCAATGGCCAGACACCTCCCGGTGGCCGATAAGATCTGCCAAAACTGATTTGACACACCAACATCGAGTCCAATTAATCTCGTTGACGCGAACGCGCTGGATGCTGAATGAGCTGAAGTTTTGTGTGACGAGTTTGAACGTCTGTGAAAAATGAGGAGTAGGAGTTTGAATTGCATATCCCAAGTAAGTGGAAATTATACACTTCAAAAAACTAAAATCTTCAAGCTAAAATTGACAAGCTTTAAAAATTAAAAAGAAAGCTTTTTTTTATCATTCTTAATATCATAAATGAACAAAAGTTTACAAAATAACTAGAGGACTACTGAGCAGTTCTCTCAGATTTCGGTCATTCGATTTTTTTTTTGAATTTTTAATCCAACTGAAACTTTTTTGGTGCCTTTGGTATGCCCAAAGAAGCCATTTTGCATCATTAGTTTGTCCATATAATTTTCCATACAAATTTGGAAGCTGGCCATACAAAAATGATGTATGAAAATTCAAAAATCTGTATCTTTTGGAGGAATTTTTTGATCGATTTGGTGTCTTCGGCAAAGTTGTAGGTATAGATATGGACTAAACTGAAAAAAATGATACATGGTAAAAAAAATTTGCTGATTTTTATTTAACTTTTCGTCACTAAAACTTAATTTGCAATAAAAACACAACTTTTTTTTTTTTTTTTTTGATATGTTTTAGAAGTCATCAAATGCCAACTTTTCAGAAATTTCCAGATTGTTCAAAAAGTCTTTGAGCGAGTTATGAATTTTTGAATCAATACTGATTTTTTCAAAAAATCGAAAAATTGGTCGCAAAAATTTGTCAACTTCATTATTCGATGTAAAATCAAATTTGCAATCAAACCATTAGTTGCTGAGATACTGACATTAGAAAATGATGTGTTGTTTGGGTGGGACTTAGAAAACATCAATTTTCCTGTTTTTAAACCTTTGCATGGCAATATCTCAGCAACTAAGGGTCGTTTCAACAAAGTTCGAAAATGCAAAATATAGAGAACTTTCTCAGCTTTTCAAAAATATTTTTTTCAATGGTGGGCAAACATGTGCACTAATTTAAAAAAAAAAATGAAAAATTGCAACTATTTTCGAAAAAGTCACCTAATAATTGATTTAACTTGAAAACGGTGCACTTTATCAAAATTTCACTGAAGTACTATTCGATTGCAAATTTGATTTTAAATCAAAAAATGAAGTTGAAAAATTTTTGCGACCAATTTTTCGTTTTTTTGAAAAAATCAGTATTGATTCAAAAATTCATAACTCGCTCAAAGACTTTTTGCACAATCTGGAAATTTCTGAAAGTTGGCATTTGATGTTCTCTAAAACATATCAAAAAATAAAAAAATAAATAAAAATAGTGTTTTTTTGCAAATCAAGTTTTAGTGACAAAAAGTTAAATAAAAATCACCAAAATTTTTTTTATCGTATATTATTTTTTTCAGTGTAGTCCATATCCATACCTACAACTTTGCCGAAGACACCAAATTGATCAAAAAATTCCTTCAAAAGATACAGATTTTTGAATTTTCATACATCATTTTTGTATGGACAGCTGCGAAATTTGTATGGAAAATTATATGGACAAACTAATGATGCAAAATGGCTTCTTTGGGCATACCGAAGGCACCAAAAAAGTTTCAGTCGGATTAAAAAAATATAAAAATTAAAATTTAAGAAAAAAGACCGATTTTGTAGAGAATTGCTCTACTGCTTCCTCCCCTCAATTGACGTGTCACAAGCAACCCAATTTCACCAAAAATCCACCAAATTGGCGTCCCCTTTGCGTGCCTCACTAAATTGAAAAGTTAAACTTGAAACTAATTAAAATAAAATAACACCAACAAACCGAGCGCGAGCAAGCAACAACAAAAAAACGGAGTAAAAAACTCGCGAAAAAGTGAAAACAAACTACACACCAATGTTAACTCAATTTCCCGTTTCCGTTTCGCCAATTCAAGCTGGGGGCAAACTTGGCGACGTGGGCAAGTGGGTGGTGTGACTCCACGCTGAGAACAAACTTTGTGAAATCAACCCGTTAAAAGGTTCAAAGTGAGATTCGGCATGAATGTTTATGTTGAAAGTTGAAATTTGCTTTTAAATTGATTTTTTTTTAAATTTTATTCCTATTCGTTAACGTAGGAAAAAAAATTTCCGTTCAAAACTCACTCGGTTCACCATTTCCCGCTGACTGTTGGCTGTTAGTTTGTTCGCGAGTCAAACTGCACCGCGGAATTACGCGGTGGTGCGCCAAAGAAAACTCAACTTTTTAATCCTTTCCTCTTTAGCTTTTTTAATTAGTGCCTCCTCGGGTAGCTGTTGCTGGGGCGGTGAGGGTGGAAGTTTTTACCCAGCATCCCGAGAGGCGGTGTGCTTTTTCACCACGCCGCGCCGTGCCGCTCAGGTTAAGGAAAAAGGTAAACATATTTTGTGTGTGTGTGGATGCACTTTTCCTGGCAGCAACAGGCAAGAAGCTGCAGCATTTTGCACAGGTCGAGTTTCCGAGCGCCCTCCACGCTAAGCTGACCTGCCGAGCTTTTCTTGGAGATGATTTTGTGGTTCCTGGAACGGAGAATCCATATTTTTTTATTTTGAAAAAAGGCTTTTAGTAATGTATGAAACACCAAGTATGAGCAAATCAAAGAACTGTTACTGGTACTGAATATTTTATTGGTTATTTAGCTTTTCGCAAAAACTTCAGATTTTTTTTTTTTAATTGATGAGACATTGCATATCAATTCCTTAATATCAGAATTTTTTAAAACCCGACTAGCATTCCAAATGGGCTTTTTTTTTGGTTTGAAAACGTTTCTCCAGAAATTAGTGTTTTTAGGATTTTTTTTTTGAGAAGCATTTTACATTTTTTTTTTCAATTGCGCTAATTTTACCAAATTTCTGATAAACTTTAACTTTGACAACTGGTAAATAGTGAATAAACGAAAAATGAAATTTTAGGTCATGTCACACAAATTGAACTCAAATTTTCATATGCCAATATCTCAGCAACTATTTTTAATTAAAAAAAAATAATACCAAAGTTTCATGACTAACCTTTTAAAAAGCTTGTCTTTGTACTTTCATATTATTTTTTCGGGCAATTTTTATGAAATTATTAAAAAAAATATATCCAAAAATGCATTTTGCCGAAGACAAGATTAAAACCAAATAAAAAAGGGAGAAAAAAAATTCTATCTACGTGAGATAGATATATAGTCAAGCTCAAATTCAACTAAATTTTGAATTTCAATTCTATTCTATTTATTTTTTTATCATCAATAAGGCCGATGCAAATATTTTCAAAAAGTTTTGTCCCTCGGCTCTGGCCGGGTTCAAAGGGGGGAAGTGGAGGGGTGGGCGTATAAAAAATATATATAAAAATAAAAAAAAAAACCAACATTTAAAGGCAAATACTTTAAATTAAATTTGTACAAGCTGAAACCTAAGAAAAAAAATTCTTACATTTTTCTTGATTTTTCCGAACTTTCGAACTTAAAATACCCAAGTTTCTTATTTTTATTTAGAATCACTCAATGATGTATTTCCAAAACACGTGTTTTTCGCCAGGATTTGGCATAAAATAGATTCATGTTTTTTATAATTGTGATTTTTAGAAAAAAAAAAATATTGCCTAACAGAATATTTAAAATATTTTTAATTATTTTTGGAAAATGTCCAATTTATTGCAATTTTTTAAATAGTTTACCAAGGAAAAGCAGAGAAAATTTAAAATTAAATTTTTTGAAAATAAGTTTTTCTTAGTGATGCCTAACAAACCCTCTAGCGCGTCCTAGTTTCCGTCCAGGGAAAAAATTCCCAGGATTTCAAGAAAATATAAATTTTTATAACATTTTGGCATTAAAGTTTTTAAAGGTTGCAAAAAAATAAAAATAATTGAGATGACCTAATTTTTATTTATTGCATATTAAACTAATCAGCTTGTCTGAAAATTTCATGCCAAGTTTTGTTTCAGATAACATTTTTTTACTTCTTGCTTATTTGGTGTACAACAAAAATTAACCTTGTATAAAATGAAAATAAACTTTTTTGGTAACCTTTTTTTCATGACAATTGTTGTTTTATCATTGGTTAATAGATAATAGTGAAATTGAATTTAGAAGAAGAATAAGAAGATCAAGAATAATTTGTTTAATAGTATCGAGTATTGGGAAATTACAGTTTAAAGCTATAAATTTATAAAGCAAAAGAGCTACCAGTGGCGAAAGAAGGTTATAGAGCAATTCCAGCTCAAATCAGTAATTTTTCTGGTACTTTTGTACCCGACCCTCTCCGATTTCAATAACAACTTTATAGACACGTTATCCTAGGCCTATATAAGTCATTTTTGTGTATTTGAAGCCAAAAGTACTCGAAAATAACATTTGAGAAGGGCGTAAGTTATTTAAATATTTTTGTATTTTGTAATTTAAAAATTACTGTATCTCGAAGTCGTTGCGTCGTATCAAAAAGTGGTCAAAGACAAACTTGTAGGAAATTGGACGGGCTTTCTGAAAAAAAAATCACTGAAACAAAAATAAACGCCACACCTATGAGAATCGATTCCTACTACCGGTTTTCAAAAATTTTGACGTTTAGACCACTTTTCTAAAAAATAGTGTTAGTAAATGATTTTTGTATTTTTTTAGGAGAATTATATCATCCTGCATTTTTCGTCAGTTTTTTTGTTGTATTTTAGGCTATTTCCTCAAAAATCTTGAACGAAAAAAAATGTGACATCACCTTTAAATTTTAGTTTTAGACATAAAAATCAAAAAATCTCATAGATGTCGCGTGTATTTTTGTTTCAGTGTATTTTTTTCAGAAAGCCCCCAATTTCCTACAAGTTTTTTTTTGACCACTTTTTGATACGTTGGCTTCGAGATACAGTAATTATTAAATTACAAAATACAAAAATATTTAAATACCTTACGCCCTTCTCAAATGTTATTTTCGAGTACTATTGGCTCCATATCCAGCTTTTTGAGCGAACATGGCGTTCGAATGGTGAACGCCCGAAATGTCAAAATCACGCAGTGGTGTGCCATGGCATGACAGCCACATTTTTTTTCTAATGTTGGTGCTCTTGCGCGATTTTGACATTTCGGACGTTCAACATTCGAACGCCATCTTTGCTGAAAAACCTGGATACACAAAAATGGCTTTTATAGGCCTAGGATAGCATGTCTATAAAGTTTCATTGAAATCGGAGAGGGTCGGGTACAAAAATACCAGAAAAAATCCTGATTCGAGCTGGAATTGTTCTTAACGAAAAATATGTACATAATATATATATAATATGTATCGTTTAATTTTAACACCTCTTTGCACCAAGAAAATTCATTGTACCATGTTTAAACCTTTTGAAATGAAACCTTAAAAAATCATTAATAAAACTCCGTCCCATATAAAAAAGCCCAAAGAATACTCATGTTTCAAAAACTCGCTTGAAAAATTTGAAAACATGGAATTTCATGAAATAGTGTTTTTCAAATAAATAAAATCACGAGAAGTTAGATGTTTAGTATGAATTTTATTCACTGTCCAAACTCTTGATTTAAAAATAATACTTCTCAACAAAAATACTCATCTTCTTTTGATTTGGAGGGATTTGAAAGACAGGTTATAAATTGTGAAAATCAATATATTTTCTGAAAGTTGTGAGATTTTTGGCAAGCTGTCAAGATATTTATTGATATTACACTAATTTTAAATATTCAAGTAGTTGTTATATACAGTATTGTTACAAAATATTAATCACAAGCAGGATCATTATAATTTTGATAAATTTAAAATTTCCTGGGAAATTTGTTAGACGCTCTTAAGTTCTCTTTTGGTCAGAAAATTATATTATTTGTATTAAAAAAGCAGCAAATTTTTCAAGAGATTCTTGTTTTTTTAGCTTCCGCTGAATGTACATTTTATTTTTGTTTTGTTGTTGATATAGCGTATGCTATCATATTTCTTTAAAATTGAATTCAGCAGAAACTGCCCTAAGGATTGAATTCAGTATTTAATTGGTTAGTTTAACTTCCTCATAAAAATGCGTTACTTTCCGTGCACTTTGTGGTGTGTACATGGCACCTCAACTGCTCAAGAAGATCCTTCCACCGTACAAACCATGTGGCAAAATAACGCGCGGTAATTTGGTTTGCACTTCTCGCCTGTTATTTCCTCTTAATTAGAATATTAACTTCCCGTGAGCCACGAAAAGAGAAGCATACCAGCGGCAGCTCTTCTTCCTACTCCAGGGGGTGTGCAACTACATCAAGTTTTGAAACAACATCAACAAAAACTTTACGTGCAAAATTGCGGAAAAAATTACAGAAAACTGTGCTTTTAAGTCGTCACAGGAGCGCGCACAGGACGATCCAACTTTCAACCAAGAGTTACGATAAGAAGGAATTAGTGTGTCAGTGGGGAGCAACAAAGTCAGCTCGTCGTAGCCAAGTTTTCTAATACAGTTTGGGAATAATTAAAGTTTCACAATTTACAGACGCGAGTTGATTATGAATAATGTTGGTGCGCCAAGTTCTTGGGAGCGAAACTTGCATAATGTTCCACGACTGAATTTAGTTTCATACTTTCGTTAAGCTAATCCAACAAAGATAGGGACTCGCCCTATTATGAGTTTTGCATATCATTTGAAAGGATCTCGCCGGCAGACGCGGGCCCACACCCCTCCCCCTTTGACAGATAAAGAAAGCAAACATTTGTCCAAGCTCAAACCGAAAAACTAACACGACAAAAGAGGTTCACATGCGGAGCATGTTGTCCACCCCTTAAACCCGTGAATTCCATTCTGAAAAATTACTGTTCACCTTCGCCTGCCAGAGTTCCAAACTTGGTACAGACATGAAGAAATGAACAAAACTCAAACAACACAAAGCACCGACTTGCTGGGCACTCTTTCGGAGAGAAAGAAAGAAAAAAAAAGTCGAGAAAAAAAAATCACTTATAATTGATTGAATGACTTGCTAATATAATATTAACTAACTGGCTGATTGACACTATCATACACTTTTTATCTGGCCACGTTTCTACGACGATTTCGTTCCTTTATTTCAGCCACTTTGCTGCTGCTCTTTGCTCCGAGCTCAGTCCTTTTGGCTTTGGCCAAGTGTGTGGAATCCTCAGGTGTCACACCTCCCAGAGAAGCAACATCAGGTGAGAATGAAGAAGAACTTGTACGATGTTGTACGAAGGGGTAACGACGACGCAAAGTGTCACGAACATTGGTTGAAGGAGAGACTTTTGAAATGATATAATTGTTTTAAGTTTGACTTCAATTGAACAGACCAGTTTAGAGAAAAAATTAAGAAAATTTTAATATAAACTATTATGGATTTGGCCGCCATCTTGGATAAAAAAACTCAATCACTTAAGCTTAGTTAAGGGGTCATACCAAAGCTCGACGATCAAAAACAAGCCAACGAAAAAAAGTCGTTGTTCGATTATCTGAAGATTCGTTTATCCGAGGTGAAATTTTTCCAAAGCCTTCGGATAATCGAGTCCAAACTGTACTAACTTTATTGAAAAAACTTAATCCACCTATGTGGTTGGAGCCTTCCTCACTTATTATCAACAATGGCTGATATGATGGAATTGTACAAAAATTTCATCTATTTTTAAGATCCGGAATAAAAAAGTACATAAATATCACTTAAGTGGCCATACCTCGAGACAGGATTGCCAGATCATCAATGTTTTGGACTCATTGGAAAGGTCTTTTGATAACCTAGCCAACGATGGGTTGAATGGTGGATCCGGACATAATTTACATACATTTAAGTGAGATCCGGCATCCAAAAGGTACATCAATATCACTTAAGTGTACATAACTCGAGACAGGGTTGCCAGATCTTCAATGTTTTGGACTCGTTGGAAAGGTTTTTTGATAATCTAACCAACGATGGGTCGGATGGTGGACCCGAACTTAGTTTACATACATTTAAGTGAGATCCGGCTTCCAAAGAGTGCATCAATATCACTTAAGTGGGCATATCTCGAGACAGGGTTGCCAGATCTTCAATGTTTTGGACTCGTTGGAAAGGTCTTTTGATAATCTAACCAACGATGGGTCGGATGATGGATCCAGACATAGTTTACATACATTTAAATGTGATCCAGCTTCAAAAAGTACATAAAGGTCACTTAAGTGACCATATCTCGAGACAGGGTTGCCAGATCTTCAAGGTTTCAGGCTCGTTGGAAAGGTCTTTTAATAACCTAGCCAACGATTGGTCGGATGATGGACCCGGACATAGTATACATGCATTTAAGTGAAATCCGGATATATGTGAAAACACATTTTTATACCATATCTCGAGACAGGGTTGCCAGATCTTCAATATTTTGAACCCGTTGGAAAGGTTTTTTGATAACCTATCCAACGATGGGATGGATGGTGGATCCCGACATAGTTTACATGCATTTACATTTCTTAAAACTATGCCCCTAATTCACAGCAACTTTTATTCAACTTTCATAGTCAAAATCAAATTGGAAACATTTCTTTTTGTTCAATTAAGAAGATTTTTTGATTGCATATTTAGACAGATGCAGACGTGCATCGGCACTCAATAGCACTTCACCACATTTTGAGATGATTGCCTTCGTAAAACAGCAAAGTGAATCTTTGCTCACTGTGCATCAAAACAAGCTTTAGTTCGATGCTTTTTATAATCGTTGTTCACTATGCAATTTGGATTAGAAAAAAATAATAGTGATTTGAATATCACAAAAATTTCATGTGCTAAATGTGCTATTTAGCACTCAAATAGCACTTCATAACTAAAACATAACTATGGCCGGGACCGTGGTGTAGGGGTAAGCGTGATTGCCTCTCACCCAGTCGACCTGGGTTCGAACCTAGACGGTCCCGGTGGCATTTTTCGAGACGAGATTTGTCTGATCACGCCTTCCGTCGGACGGGGAAGTAAATGTTGGCCCCGGTCTAACCTAGAGGTTAGGTCGTTAGCTCAGTCCAGGTGTAGGAGTCGTCTCCCTGGGTCCTGTCTCGGTGGAGTCGCTGGTAGGCAGTTGGACTAACAATCCAAAGGTCGTCAGTTCGAATCCCGGGGTGGATGGAAGCTAAGGTGTAAAAAGAGGTTTGCAATTGCCTCAACAATCAAGCCTTCGGACACCTAGTTTTGAGTAGGAATCTCGCAATCGAGAACGCCAAGGCAATGCTGTAGAGCGAATAATTTGATTTTAATTTTATGAACTAAAACTAGCGAATAAGTGAAGATAAAGGTTTCGGTCGTTCAGAACCTCATAGTGCAATGAAAAAAACATACTTTAGGCACAAACAAATTGATATGGTGCCTTTTCCAAGCCATGGCCTTAAAAAACTGTCAAGTGCTATTGAGTGCCGATGCACGTCTGGACAGATGAAACATTTCCATTTTCGGCGGGTTTGAAAAAAAAAAACAGAAATTTTAAATTCCAGGTACAATTGATTTCACAAGTTATTTCAATAGAATTTTATTTGTTTGCACCCTGATTATTTGGGAAAAATTTGAAGCTTTAGTTCGATGCTTTTTATAATCGTTGTTCACTATGCAATTTGGATTAGAAAAAAATAATAGTGATTTGAATATCACAAAAATTTCATGTGCTAAATGTGCTATTTAGCACTCAAATAGCACTTCATAACTAAAACATAACTATGGCCGGGACCGTGGTGTAGGGGTAAGCGTGATTGCCTCTCACCCAGTCGACCTGGGTTCGAACCTAGACGGTCCCGGTGGCATTTTTCGAGACGAGATTTGTCTGATCACGCCTTCCGTCGGACGGGGAAGTAAATGTTGGCCCCGGTCTAACCTAGAGGTTAGGTCGTTAGCTCAGTCCAGGTGTAGGAGTCGTCTCCCTGGGTCCTGTCTCGGTGGAGTCGCTGGTAGGCAGTTGGACTAACAATCCAAAGGTCGTCAGTTCGAATCCCGGGGTGGATGGAAGCTAAGGTGTAAAAAGAGGTTTGCAATTGCCTCAACAATCAAGCCTTCGGACACCTAGTTTTGAGTAGGAATCTCGCAATCGAGAACGCCAAGGCAATGCTGTAGAGCGAATAATTTGATTTTAATTTTATGAACTAAAACTAGCGAATAAGTGAAGATAAAGGTTTCGGTCGTTCAGAACCTCATAGTGCAATGAAAAAAACATACTTTAGGCACAAACAAATTGATATGGTGCCTTTTCCAAGCCATGGCCTTAAAAAACTGTCAAGTGCTATTGAGTGCCGATGCACGTCTGGACAGATGAAACATTTCCATTTTCGGCGGGTTTGAAAAAAAAAAACAGAAATTTTAAATTCCAGGTACAATTGATTTCACAAGTTATTTCAATAGAATTTTATTTGTTTGCACCCTGATTATTTGGGAAAAATTTGAAGCTTTAGTTCGATGCTTTTTATAATCGTTGTTCACTATGCAATTTGGATTAGAAAAAAATAATAGTGATTTGAATATCACAAAAATTTCATGTGCTAAATGTGCTATTTAGCACTCAAATAGCACTTCATAACTAAAACATAACTATGGCCGGGACCGTGGTGTAGGGGTAAGCGTGATTGCCTCTCACCCAGTCGACCTGGGTTCGAACCTAGACGGTCCCGGTGGCATTTTTCGAGACGAGATTTGTCTGATCACGCCTTCCGTCGGACGGGGAAGTAAATGTTGGCCCCGGTCTAACCTAGAGGTTAGGTCGTTAGCTCAGTCCAGGTGTAGGAGTCGTCTCCCTGGGTCCTGTCTCGGTGGAGTCGCTGGTAGGCAGTTGGACTAACAATCCAAAGGTCGTCAGTTCGAATCCCGGGGTGGATGGAAGCTAAGGTGTAAAAAGAGGTTTGCAATTGCCTCAACAATCAAGCCTTCGGACACCTAGTTTTGAGTAGGAATCTCGCAATCGAGAACGCCAAGGCAATGCTGTAGAGCGAATAATTTGATTTTAATTTTATGAACTAAAACTAGCGAATAAGTGAAGATAAAGGTTTCGGTCGTTCAGAACCTCATAGTGCAATGAAAAAAACATACTTTAGGCACAAACAAATTGATATGGTGCCTTTTCCAAGCCATGGCCTTAAAAAACTGTCAAGTGCTATTGAGTGCCGATGCACGTCTGGACAGATGAAACATTTCCATTTTCGGCGGGTTTGAAAAAAAAAAACAGAAATTTTAAATTCCAGGTACAATTGATTTCACAAGTTATTTCAATAGAATTTTATTTGTTTGCACCCTGATTATTTGGGAAAAATTTGAAGAAGAGAGGACACCAAAACTTGAAATATAGTTTGCATTGTTCAAACCTCGTGAAAAAAAAAACATTGTCTTAACTTTTCATGATAACAACTTTGTTGTTGGTCCTTTAAATTATATCATTCACATTTTGTAAAATGAACATTGATTGATAATTGAAAAGAAAAAGATTTTTTTTTCTAACATTGTTGATGGCATTCAATTGATAAGAAAAAACTCTTTCCAAGATACACATTTTCGCAATTCACAATTACATCCCATTTTGTATGGACAGCTGCCAAAATTGTAAGCAGATTTATATTGGCAAACCAATGCATGCATTCTTAAGTAATAGAAAAGCCTCCAAAAATCTAAGCAGAACTAAAAAAATATGCGTTTATAATCTATTTCCGGTTTCCTTGGAGGATTACCCTACAGGTTGTGAAAATATTTAGATCCGTCATAATTTTTCAAAAGGGCTCAAGAATACGCCCAACACAACAACACTTGCTCTTGTCACAGTTTTGGGTGGGAAAACGACTGTTTGTATCAATTATGGGATTTTTTTTTGTTTCGGCTGATCAGTCAATTAATAAGCGGTTGGTCCGTTTTATACCAATGCCAACGTTTCGATGCTACTGGGGGCATCTTCATCAGGGCCTATTTATTTTATTTGATGAATATGAATTTTGACGTGAGAACTAAACATAATTTACTAGGGCTTGACCAACTTAGTCAGGTTTCGTCGATCGGGCGATAATTTGTCACTTTTGGTTTGCACTGCCTCCCTTACTATTAATATTAAGGAAATAAGTATCTAAACTGACAAAAAACGGATAAAACAACTTACATTGTACCATTAAGCTCGTTAAGGTGTACAGATCGTTATTTTTTCTTAAATGGACACAAATAAACAGGGATAAACGCAAAAAATGGCACAGGTCACTATTTTCCATGCAAAGCGAAGATGGTTTTAACTACTTTAGGAATAACTGGGTGGGTGGTGGTGTTGGTTGCAGAACAGTGGGATGTTGTGTTGGTGGAATAGGGCTATTGGGATGGTTGGTTTGGATGGTTGACTATTGGTGTTCGTGTTTGGTTTCGGTTTTTCAATGTCACAGTTTACGTTGAATGTGAGTGGGATAGGCAGCTTGTTTAGCATGTTTACGCCCTATTGAGTATGTACAATGGAAATATTTTGGGAACGGCACCAACCTCCCAAAAAATATTTTTCTTCATAAAGTTTCTAAGAGTTTGACTTTAAGTTCAAAGGACTTCCTTGATCGTCAACAAGAAGGTCATCCCGATCACACTTTATGCAAACCTTCACTTTAGCTAGCGGGTTAAACCCGTTTTCACGCCGTCACGTCCTTATGAAATGTTTAATTTGAATTTATAAATGTTTTGTTTTCAGTTGTTATCTATTTATGCAAAACAAAATTCAAAGATATGGTTTAATAATATTTGAAATTGCTTTATTCAAGACATGTGCACGTGAAATTCTTATTTTTTTGTTTCAAGCTATTTCATTGGGATTACATCTACGATCTTCAGCGTTCCACACCTGAAATCCTAGCCGTAGCACCTTTTACCTCGTTCTGCATTTTAGTACAAAGTCACGATTTTTGCGTGCAAAGTAAAAAAAACCGTTCCACACTGACCGTGGCAAGCCAGAACCACTCCTTTCTTGCCAAGCCTTGGACCTCACGCAAAACACACACACACACAACTCAGTCTCCCAGAGAGCGATCGCTTCCCGATCACATTTCCGTCCTTTTATGCCACACAAACTGACACTTTAATGATAGTGCCTGCGGAACTTGATTATTTTATGATACATCTCTCTTTGCTTTGGCGTTGTTTCTTTCCCTTCGCTGAGGAGTAGACTGGCTCGTCGTTATATGGAAAATTTTCAAATTGGTCAAATCAACCCAGAACAAAGTTTTTTCGGTCCCTTTTGGGTCCCTGAACAACCCCCCAAAATTTGGAAGCGATTGGTTCAGCCCACACTTTGCGCAAAGCGATTCAATTTTGTATGGGATTTAGTATGGGAAAACTAACTTTTTTGTATTTTGATTTTTATAATTTTCAGGTTTCACTGAATTTAAAAACCAATACCGTAGGAGTGTAGCCCTGATTGTCCTCTAAAACTTTTCCGAAGAAAGTATGGTCCTATCTCTCTTCTGAAAAAAGATATAGCGATTTCAAAAGTTCGATTGGAAAATAAGTTGAGAAAATTATATTTCCTGACAACACTGGCAGTACATTTACGTAATATGAGTACGACATTTGTTTCTAACTCGTTTCAAGTGCATCCTAGGTAAATGGTGTCTTCTGGAAAGTTGTTGTATATACACAGGGCTATCTTTTAAAAATATTGACGTACAGGGTGACACCACTACAGGGTGTCAAACCAACCCTAACTTTTTCTGTTGGCCATTTAGAGGATTGGTGTATTCGGCAAAGTTGTTGAGAAAGTTATTTAACGTAACTTTTTATCATTAGGGGAACAGGGTGACACCACTACAGGGTGTCAACTCAATCCTAACTTTTTCTGTTGGCTATTTGGAGCATTGATGTGTTCGGCAAAGTTGTAGGAAAACATATTTTATGTGTCCTCCAACAATGAATGACGTGGTGACACCACAACAGGAGGGAGGGGAAGGTTACTCAACTCAACAAATTCTCAAGATGGTCTTTTAAAATATTGATTTTTGCAGCAAAAGTGCAAAGAAGCTTATTTCATGACATTCGGTTAAGAGGATTACACGACAACCGGGTGTAATTTCATAACTAGGTCGAGCTAATGATCTAATCTCCAATGACTTCAGACAGTTTCCAGATATATGTTTTAAAAATACATGTGTCTGTAATCAACATGACTTCTAATCTCCAATCTATCATAAGCATAACAAATCAGACGTTTTTGTTAAATTCAAGTATTGGTATCGAACATAAGTTGATCTTGAGTGAAAATTTTGAAAATTGTTTTTTTTTATGGTTTTATGTATGACGTTGTTTTGCCAGTTAAAAGTCCCAGTTCTAAGTGTGCTTTTTACTTGGCAAACATTGCTAACCGAGTTTCAATATATATTTTCTAATGAATTCATTCAAACCTGTAATTATTTTTTAATTACCCTATCCCTAAAGAATTTTAATTTGAAATAGAGTATCTCAACAACCTCTAAAATTTTAATGTGTGAATTTTATGTTAATCAGTTAATTGTGCTCAGAATTACTTAAATTATGATCGAATGATTAATTGAATATTATTGAAAGGAAAAAAACGCGGATTAAATTAGATCTTTCGATACTCCTTTATGCAAATCGAGGGAACCGCAATTGAAATGATTTTATAAAAAAACACGGAGAAAAAAGAGTTCCCAAAATCATGAACAAGCGTTCATGAAAATGGGAACCTCGAACAAAGTGTTCAAATCCAATGGTACGATTTTGGAAAACGTACCATGAAATTTGAACACTTTGTTCGTGGTTCCCATTTTCATGAACGCTTGTTCACGATTTCAGGAACTCTTTTTTCTCCGTGAAGATGTTTAATCAATAACACTGATATTCCTGGCTCAAAGTTGGCAATGATTCTTAAAAGTACAATACAGTCGGGAATAATGTACGCTACAATACTCTTCGATAATAATTTAATAACCTAAAAAACAAAGATTTGTTAAAAAAATAGCTCATTCTGCTATCTAAAATTATTTCAAGAAAATCCAATAACAGAGGACAAAAATATTCTCGATAGCTCAACTTGGTATTGGCGAGATAAATTTATTGGCAATGGTAATTAACTGTTATAAAAAATAAAACAATACTTAAAATAGTCCAAATAGTGATCTTAAAAAAACTTCAATAACTTTACTTAAGTTTGAAAGTACCCTTAAGTAAAGTTCTAGCAATATTAAAAAAGCAATAGCAATAAAATATTTCGCTACACGCAATTAGAAAATTTTCGAACAACCTTGGGTTACCTTGGGCGGGATATCAATGATTAAATAATCCGTTCGCAATTTATTTTATGACCGGAATAATTTAGTATATCTGGCGTTTTTTTTAATATTTGCAAACATGCCGAAAATGTTGTTGTGGAAAACAAATTGTTTAGTTTAAAAATTGTGAGCTGCAAAAAAATTACTATTTCCTTACTTACTTTTACTTTTATTGGCGCTACACCATTAGCTTGGCCTGCTGCACGGTTCTCCGCCAACAAGCTATTTCCAAAAGGTTTTAAAATTTGCTCAAATGTGTAATCGAATAAGAAAAGGATTTTGCAGTGTTTAAACTGTTGAAACTTATAATTACATCAAAAATTTGGAATCATTTTGAAAAATTATCAAGCTCCTGATTTTCGAAGGCAATTTTAAAGGGAAGATGAATGAAAAACTTAGATTTTTTTATTTCCAATAAAAATGTCATAATGTTACAAACTTTTAAAGCTAAATTAAAATAAAAATATTCATGAAAAATTTGCTAGAACCCTTCACGAGTTTCAAGTGCATTTCAAATCATACATTTTTTCGGCTAAACAACTCTGCAATAATGAACAAAATAGAATTAAAAAATATGTTTGAATTGATTCCATTGACTTATCTCCTTGTTTTGAAAGAGCAATCCGAACATTTTTTAAAACCTCTGTTTTGATAAAATCAATGTGGGTGACATTGGATCTCTTTCCAAACATCCCAAAAATTCCATTCAGTTTTAAAAGTCGTGTGGGTTCCTCGCAGTTTTGCCCTTAAGCTAACAAAGTTTGTTTCAGCGTATTGGCTGCAGTTGCAAAATAAAAGAAGAACCACCCCCCCCCCCAATTGTTTTTACATATTTGGAAAGATAATTGATTTTCCTACAAATAAATTTTATGTAGACTGAACAATACTGTACCTGTGCTTCTCCTGGGGGTAATTCTCTACCAACTCACACGAAATCGAGAATAGTTAACCCGACCCCTTCCATTTTAGAACATGCTAAAAAAGTGGTATTTTTCAATAATTTGCAGCCTGAAACGGTGATGAGATAGAAATTTTTTGTCAAATAGACTTTTATGTAAAATCGTACGCCCGATTTGATAGCTAAAATACGTATTATTCATCGACAAAAAAAATGAAAAAAGTTTTAAAAACTCTGCCATTTTCCGTTATTCAACTGTAATTTGGTTTTGGAACGTGTCATTTAAAGGAAAATTTAATGTACTTTTCAAAGGGCTATTTTTCATTTGAAACAAAAAATTTTATTTTAAAATTTCGTGTTTTTTTCTAAATTTGCAGGGTTATTTTTTAGAGTGTAACAATGTTCTACAAAGTTGTAGAGCAGTCTATGTTCAAAAATGAAAGGGGTCGTACCGTCCCTCCGACACGAGTTATCAAAAAATGGACCTCGGATTCGTGATCAGAGACAAAAGTTACCCCTTAGGACAAAGTTTCACGCAAATCGAAGAGGGGTCGGGGCAACTGCTGTGTGAGTTGGCGGAGAGTTACCCCTGAATGAAAAAAGTAGTGTGACGGGACAACATCGTAAAACTGGAATTTTAAAAGGCACTGTAAGATAATCGCCACTGTTTTGCCAGCATATATTATTTTTATTTTGCTCTTCTACACATTATCAAAAATTGAAAAACGAATCTTATGCGCCATGAACTGAACGAATTAGTTGAAATTTGAGTTTTTGCCAGCCATTTCTTTGCGTGACGGGACAACGAAAGGAGCAGATTTATGAAAAAACTCATCTCCCATTCAATGGCTTGCAGTCCTTATTTGATCAATATTTTTAGCGTTTGAGGTAAGAAAACGTATTTAAAAACATAGCAATTTTTAAATCATAATAAAAATTAAATTTTTAATTTAAAAAATCGTATTGAAAATTGAATCAAGTGACTTTTTAGTGTAGCTTCGCTAAGAATCGGTCTAATGTTGAATTGACAAATTTATACCTTTCTTTGCATCATTTTTGTTTCATTTGATCTAATTTCATTTTGAGATTAGGCTTACTTTCAAACCAAAGTCATTCAAACAAATTTCATCAAACTTCACTAAATTTTGGGAAAATTATGCTCAATTATCAGATAATTTTCTCCTTAGGTGACTTACTAAATCCATTTAATACCAGTAAACTCTGTTCCTCACTTTGAATTAATCAGCTAGTGCGTCAATCCTGAGATTTCCCGGGACAGAATGACCGGGAGATTTTGAAAAACTGGGAATTCCCGAATCCCGGGAAATTTTATATTTTGTTCCGGTTTTCCGGAAATTGTTAAAATACATATTTTGGTCAGGAAATTCAGATTTTGTTGTGAAAATAGTGGAACAGTTGAATACTGAGTAATTGATTAGTTTTTTTAATAGCGTTCAAAATGATATTGAGACAGCGTGAATTTTACTTTTTATGGAAAATTGTAGAAATTTTAGAGTACAAATTTAAAAAATGTTTATTTTTTATGTAATTTTATGCATTATGAAAATGTTAGGTTATAATTTATGATAACTAATGTTATTTAAATTCAAAATAAATTTTCATAGTTTACCATTTTTTCTTCGGTGCAATCATCTTCTGTAAATTGGGACAAATGTATCGTTTTGGGAATAATGTTGAACCCACATTTTTACACAGTGTTTTGATATTTCTGATTGATTTGGTTAAAATTCAACATAACAACAAAACAAAAAAAAACTAATGCACCAAAAAATGCTGTAAAATTTACTATTGCAACTTATATTGAAGTTCTGATTTGCACCAAAAGGCGGATTTAAATGAAGATAATCGATAATATTAAAAATATAAGTTTTAAAAAAACCAAAATTCTAAACTTATTAAAAATGTCTCAATGACTGGATGTAATTTTTATTGTTTCTTTTTTTTTCTTTTTCTCATACCTTATAAAATACATATTTTTTATAAGCTTCTATTTACTTATTTAATCTGAAACACATTTTATAAACAATTGCAGTTGATTCAAAATTTCAAGCATAACAAAGTACATTAACAATACCAACTGCTTTCCCCTTTAAGATTGTAGTCTAGACTCTCACCAGATCATGACAATAAACTTACTTTATGATTTTAAGGTTTTAAAACATATGTACTAAAAAATAGTTTTTGTGGCAATTTAAAAAATAACCTGGGATCCCTGGAACTGCCGGGATTTAAATTTATGTTGCCCGTTTTCCAGGAAATCCTAAACCTGGTAAAATTGTTGATGGAAGGAGGTTCAGCTTGGGCTCATGACGGAACACGAGTTAAGCTAAAACATCGAAATAAATTTATGTAGCTTGGTGAAAATAAAATTAATATCTATGCACTTTTGCTGCAAAAATCAATATTTTAAAAGACCATCTTGAGAATTTGTTGAGTTGAGTAACCTTGCCCTCCCTCCTGTTGTGGTGTCACCACGTCATTCATTGTTGGAGGACACATAAAATATGTTTTCCTACAACTTTGCCGAACACATCAATGCTCCAAATAGCCAACAGAAAAAGTTAGGATTGAGTTGACACCCTGTAGTGGTGTCACCCTGTTCCCCTAATGATAAAAAGTTACGTTAAATAACTTTCTCAACAACTCTGCCGAATACACCAATCCTCTAAATGGCCAACAGAAAAAGTTAGGGTTGGTTTGACACCCTGTAGTGGTGTCACCCTGTACGGCAATATTTTTAAAAGATAGCCCTGTGTATATACAACAACTTTCCAGAAGACACCATTTACCGAGGATGCACTTGAAACGAGTTAGAAACAAATGTCGTACTCATATTACGTAAATGTACTGCCAGTGTTGTCAGGAAATATAATTTTCTCAACTTATTTTCCAATCGAACTTTTGAAATCGCTATATCTTTTTTCAGAAGAGAGATAGGACCATACTTTCTTCGGGAAAGTTTTAGAGGACAATCAGGGCTACACTCCTACGGTATTGGTTTTTAAATTCAGTGAAACCTGAAAATTATAAAAATCAAAATACAAAAAAGTTAGTTTTCCCATACTAAATCCCATACAAAATTGAATCGCTTTGCGCAAAGTGTGGGCTGAACCAATCGCTTCCAAATTTTGGGGGGTTGTTCAGGGACCCAAAAGGGACCGAAAAAACTTTGTTCTGAAAAATCGATCATGTCGAGCCATCCTACTGAGGAGCTCTCTTTTCGTTTTTTTTCTGCCAGTCCATTGCTGCTGCTGCAGGCCGCCGTCGGTCAGGACATGACACACGATGACGACTTCATGACTTACAGTCGCCGGACCTTCGTAAATGACGAAGAGAGGAAAACGGCCCGACGATGGCGACCGAAAAACAAACACGATAATTAAATAATCATCTTATCAAACTGAAGAGCGTTCCCGCCCGGCTCGAAAACGAGATGATTTATAATTATGGAAGAAGCGTAGCAATTTTATGCGTGTGCGTCAATGTTGCGTGAAGAGGGTTCACTGCTTTTTGGTGGGATTTTTTGCAAAAGTTCGAATTTTCGATTTATTTTATATTACTTCATTATTTTTTTTGAATTTTATTGTTTTTTTAGTTACATTTTTAGGGCTCGTTTAAATATTGAGCCATTTCATCATAAATTTGGAATTTGTCTGATACTTTTGTGCCCGACCCGTTACGATTTCAATGAAACTTTGTAGACATGTTATCCTAGGCCATTGTTGTGGTTATGGAGCCAATTCCACTCGAAAATGACGATTGAGAAGTTCGTACGTTATTTATATACAGTATGTAAAAAAGTATTTTTGCAATTCCGTCGTGAAACTATTTACTTTTCCTGTCATTCTTGAACGACGAAATAGCCTACTTTTCTGTACCAAAAATAACAGAATCGAATAGAAACACTTTTCAAAATAAATGCTGAAAAGTTCTACTTTTCAGCACTCAAATGGGTGCTGAAAAGTTGAACTTTTCAGCACTTGTTTCGAAAAGTAACACTTTTCAACATTTTTTTGATTTAAACGGTTTATTGACAAAATACATGAAAATTTGACATAAAATTTCACTCAGTGTGTGCTTTTTGGAATTGCAAAAAATGTTGTATGGAACTCGTTGCAAAACTTGATTTTTTCAGCACTCTTCGTATTTATCCAACTCGGTGAACCTCGTTGGATAAATGTACGACTCGTGCTGAAAAAATCCTCTTTTTGAAACTTGTTGCATAAACTACTATTACACCCCTTGGGCACTATGCACATATTGTGATGAAACATCTAAACAATTTAATGATTACAGAAACCTAGTACTAAGTTTTGTTCAGAAACTCATGCCAGAAATTTTGCTACAAAAAGCTCATGAAAAGATGATTTCTATAAAAAGTAATATAACAAATACTATTACGAAAATAAAAAAGGTGCAAAAAAAGTTTGTACACTTTTCGAAAAATTAATATAAATAATGTTATTTGTTGACAAATCACCATAAATCCAGTCTCCCAACTCCAAATAGGTATCCTTGACTGATTAAAAAAATAATTTGCATTGAATATAAAGTTTACTAACTACTTAGTATAAAAGTTTATATAACTCTGGAAATTCTATATAAAACTTATCTAAACTTAATTTTGCAAACTTTTAATTCAACTAAATGTCAATATATTACCATAGAATTGCTAAATAAACATTTTGGAGTGGGTATAACACCGTTTTGGGGGTATTTGTATCGATAGAATAGATTTTTCGTTGGAATTTCGTACCAACCCGGAATTACGTCTTAGGAAAATCCGCCGGCATCTGAACCGGTCCACAATTCACAAGCCAACTCATGTGGCATTAGAAAGGGCATAAAATTTCCGATCTTTTGATACCCATACATCCAGGTTTTCTATAAAACCCACGTTTTTAAATACCTAAGCAAAAACGTTGTTATGGTTTCGTTTGAGCAACCTGCCAAAAATGTATGGAATTTCGTAATTTTTGTTCTTGTGGATCAAACTTACTTTTTGCCCAGGTATTTAAAAACGTGGGTTTTATAGAAAACATGAATGTATGGATATCAAAAGATCGGAAATTTTATGCCCTTTCCGATGCTACATAGGTTGACTTGTGAATTGCGGACCGGTTCGGATGCCGGCGAATTTTCCGACGACGTAATTCCGGGTTGTACGAAATTCCAACGAAAAATCTATTCTAGCGATACAAAGACCCCCAAAACGGTGTTATACCCACTCCCAAATGTTTATTTAGCAATTCTATGGTAATATATTGACATTAAGTTGAATTAGAAGTTTGCAAAATTAAGTTTAGATAAGTTTTATATAGAATATCCAGAGTTTTATAAACTTTTATACTAAGTAGTTAGTAAACTTTATATTCAATCCAAATTATTTTTTTAATCAGTCAAGGATGCCTATTTGGAGTTGGGAGACTGGATTTATGGTGATTTGTCAACAAGTAACATTATTTATGTTAATTTTTCGAAAGGTGTACAAACTTTTTTTGCACCTTTTTTATTTTCGTAATAGTATTTGTTATATAACATTTTATAAAAATCATCTTTTGATGGGCTTTATGTAGCAAAATGTTTGGCATGAGTTTCTGAACAAAACGTAGTAATAGGTTCCTGTCAAACTTTCAATTTTTTACATGTTTCATCACAAAATGTGCATAGTGCCCAAGGGGTGTAAATACTTTTTTTACATACTGTATTTTTTGTATTGCGTAATTAAAAAAACTAACTTAATCCACCTATGTGGTTGGAGCCTTCTTCACTTATTACCAACAATGGCTGATATGATGGAATTGTACAAAAATTTCATCTCCTTTTTAGATCCGGAGTAAAAAAGTACATCAATATCACTTAAGTGTACATATCTTGAGACAGGGTTGCCAGATCTTCAATGTTTTGATTTCGTTGGAAAGGTTTTTTGATAAACTAACCAACGATGGGTTGGATGGTTGATCCGGACATAGTTTACATACATTTAAGTGAGATCCGGCATCCAAAAAAAACATCAATGTCACTTAAGTGGCCATATCTCGAGACAGAGTTGCCAGATCTCAAATGTTTTGAACTCGTTGGAAAGGTCTTTTGATAACCTAACCAACGATGAGTTGAATGGTGGACCCGGACATAGTTTACATACATTTAAGTGAGATCCGGCTTCTAAAAAGTACATCAATATCACTTAAGTGGCCATATCTCGAGACAGGGTAGCCAGATCTTTAATGTTTTGGGCTCGTTGGTGGGTCTCGTGGCGCAGGGGTAGCGGCTTCGGCTGCCGATCCCGATGATGCTATGAGACGCGGGTTCGATTCCCGCCTTATCCACTGAGCTTCTATCGGATGGTGAAGTAAAACGTCGGTCCCGGTTTCTCCTGTCTCGTCAGAGGCGCTGGAGCAGAAATCCCACATTAGAGGAAGGCCATGCCCCGGGGGGCGTAGTGCCAATAGTTTCGGAAAGGTCTTTTGATAAACTAACCAACGATGGGTCGGATGATAGACCCAGACATAGTTTACATACATTTAAGTGAGATCCGGTTTCCAAAAAGTACATAAATGTCACTTAAGTGGCCATATCTCGAGACAGGGTTGCCAGATCTCCAATGGGTCGGATGGTGGACCCGGACATAGTTTACATACATTTAAGTGAGATCCGGCTTCCAAAAAGTACATCAATATTACTTAAGTGGCCATATCTCGAGACAGGGTTGCCAGATCTGCAATGTTTTAGGCTCGTTGGAAACCTAACCAACGATGGGTCGGATGATGGACCCGGACTTAGTTTACATACATTTAAGTGAGATTCGGATATATGTGAAAACACATTTTTATACATAACTTTTGAACTACTTATCAAAACTTCAATCTGTATAAAACTCGATCTATGGGACCCCAAACCAAGTCGAATGCAACAGGTTCGGGTCAAATCGGTTCAGCCAGTGCCGAGAAACATGAGCTAGTTTGTTGGTCACATACTTACATACACACACACATACACACACACATACACACAGACATTTGTTTAGTTTTCGATTCTGAGTCGATATGTACACATGAAGGTGGGTCTACGACGTTTTTATTCAAAGTTCATTTTTAGAGCATGATTATAGCCTTACCTCAGTGAGGAAGGCAAAAATAAATGTATCACGAAGCCGTAACATCGAATCTAAAAAAGATCAAAGACCAACTTTTAGGAAATTGGACGGACTTCCTGAAATAAAATACACTGAAAGAAAAATACACGCCACTTCTATAATTTTTTTTTATTTTTAAGTTTAAAAGTGAAGGTGTTGTCACTTTTTTATTTTGTTCGAAATTTCTCTCCTGAAAATCATATTCTAAAACTGTTTTTTTAAGTGGCCTTAGCTTCAAAGTTTGCAAATTCGATAATGGTAAACACTGATAAAATCGAGAAGTAATTTTCAAACCTTTAGTAAATCTTGTTAAGAAGCAGAAGCATTTTGCTTGTTACTTGGGAAGTGATATTTATGTACTTTTTGAGACCGGATCTCACTTATTTGTAAGTAAACGATGTCCGGATCCCTCATCTGACCCATCGTTGGATAGGTGATCGAAAGACCTTTCCAACTAATCTGAAATTGTAAAGATCTATGAGATTCCTTTAGTAAGGAGTAAGGAAGACATCGACCACATAGGCGGATTAGGTGAGTTTTTTTTTTCAAAAAGTTTTGATGCGATTTTATTTTGCGTGCTTTGCCTCATGTTTATTTCGAGTTCGCAATCAAAAATATTTTCTTGCGATTATTCCATCATTGATAATATCCAAAATTTCATTTGATGAGAATGTCAACAGTTTTGTTCACATTAATTTGGCAGACAATTTAAAAATTCTGTGTTTTTTTAGTAATTTCCTATTTTGACAAATCGTCACTTCCTTGCTAACTTGTCACACGTGCATTTTGGGCCAAATTGAGTAAAGTACGCCATTTTGTGCAGCTCACAATGCCTCACCTTTTGACTTTCACAGATACCCAACATTCAATTTCAATCCTCAGATATTTAATAAAAACCGAAGAAACTCCGTGCATTTTTGTCACTTTTCATATAAAAGAAGTTTC
This sequence comes from Culex pipiens pallens, assembly GCF_016801865.2. Taxonomy (NCBI): domain Eukaryota; kingdom Metazoa; phylum Arthropoda; class Insecta; order Diptera; family Culicidae; genus Culex; species Culex pipiens. The sequence goes on from NC_068938.1 coordinate 160,149,239, forward strand.
AATCTTGCTATCTTGACACAGCCTGAAAATTGATGTAAGTGCCATAATTGGCCAAATGGATTTCAGATCAGAACGTGTTTGACACAGTAACGAGTTCGACTACCGTAAACATTTTCAATTATAACTCGGGACTTTGGCAAAAAAAACAGACTAAAAATAATCAAAATATTCTAGTGGTCACACTTCTGTTGTTTGCCCCGAAGACTGTCCCTTCCCGGTTCAAGTCCAGTCCCTTCAAGCAATAAAACAAAAAAAAATGCACTCTTGCAACCTGAATGCAACGAAACCCTGATGATGCACGTCGTGCATGCAGCTGGCCAGCACCAATTTGCCGCTGTATTTTCATCCCTCCTTGTTGAATGATGGGTCAAATTGGCGTTATGAAAAGCTAATTTACGGGCACGACGAGAAATTGAATGATCCATCCGAAACGCACACACACACTGGAATGATAAATACAGGAGTGGTTATCGGCGGGGCTCTCTATTAGTGCATCCATTGAGTCGGAAAAAATGAGCTCGAGAGGGTCGTTCCTAGACGCATGTGCCGGGGCGTTGTGGCGGGGCATTTTTGTTTGTGAATCATAAAATCAAGCGCCTATAATTACGAACGATATTTTATTACGTATTCTGGAGCCATTTTTCGTTCCCGGACCTGGACTGGCCTTATCGAAGAATCGCTTCTGCGTTGCGTTGATGAGTTCGTTTTTATCTGAACGGCGTGCGTCAGGCAACGATACGCCCTTTGAGGTCCTTTACCTAAATATTTTTCTTTATAATTGTATCACAATCTCTTGTTTTGATACACAACAAAACCCTTCAATATTTTTTTAATTTTTTTTAATGGTGAAATTAAAAAAAAATTAAAAACAGTCACTAAAGGGCAACTTGTCCAACTGCACAGCAACCTTTTCCAGTTCAGGCCACCGAGTTGTTGATACGAATTCTCCCGTTGACCATATACCGGTCAATTAGAACTCGATTGAGAGCGATATTTGACACGCACGGCACGTAAATAAAGCGCGTGGAATCAATTTGGAAGGTGAATTATGATTCCTGTGTTTATCCGGATGCGTTTTATTTTGGGTAAAACGTCGGTGGTACAGCGAAAAGGAGTCGGCAATGGTGACAGAAAGGAGCTATTTTTGGTAAATTATTGTGATTTATGGAACACCTAAAAATAGAAGAGCAGTACTCTACGGAATCGGTATTTTTTCTTTAATTTAATTTTTTGGATTTTTCAATCCGGCTGAAACTTTTTTGGTGCCTTCGGTTTGCCCAAAGAAGCCATTTTGCATCATTAGTTTGTCCACATAATTTTCCATACAAATTTGGCAGCTGTCCACACAAAAATGTTATGTGAAAATTCAAAAATCTGTATCTTTTGAAGGAATTTTTTGATCGATTTGGCGTCTTCGGCAAAGTTGTAGGTATGGATATGGACTACACTGAAAAAAATGATACACGGTAAAAAATTTTTTGGTGATTTTTTATTTAATTTTTTTCACTTTAAACTTGATTTGCAAAAAACACTATTTTTATTTATTTTTTTTTTATATGTTTTAGAGAACATCAAATGCCAACTTTTCAGAAATTTCCAGAATGAGCAAAAAATCTTTGACCGAGTCATGATTTTTTGAATCAATACAGATTTTTTCAAAAAATCTAAATATTGGTCGCAAAAATTTTTCAACTTCATTTTTCGATGTAAAATCGAATTTGCAATCAAAAAGTGTTATAGTGAATTTTTGATAAAGTGCACCGTTTTCAAGTTATAACCATTTTTATGTAACTTTTTTCAAAATAGTTGCAGTTTTTCATTTTTTTTAATTAGTGCCCATGTTTTGAAAAGCTGAGAAAATTCTCTATATTTTGTTTTTTCGGACTTTGTTGATACGATCCTTAGCTGTTGAGATATTGAGATTCATTTTAAAAAGACCAAAAAATCAATATAACGCCAATTTGATATGTTAGTCTTGATTTAAAATTTTTGAAAATATTTTTTTTCGAAAAGATCGGAAAATTTCACGAATGCTTTATATTTTAACATTGTAAATCAAACCATTAGTTGCTGAGATATCGACATTAGAAACTGGTGGGTTGATTGGGTGAGACTTAGAAAACATCAATGGAAATATCTCAGCAACTAAGGGTCGTATCAACAAAATTCGAAAAAGCAAAATGTAGAGAATTTTCTGAGCTTTTCAAAATTATTTTTTTCAAAGGTGGGCAAACATGGGCACTAATTTAAAAAAATTAAAAACTGCGACTATTTTCAAAAAAGTTACCTAAAAATGGTCATAACTTGAAAACGGTGCACTTTATCAAAAATTCACTAAAACACTTTTTGATTGCAAATTCGATTTTACATCGAAAAATGAAGTTAAAAAATTTTTGCGATAAATATTTAGAATTTTTGAAAAAATCTGTATTGATTCAAAAAATCATAACTCGGTCAAAGATTTTTTGCCCATTCTGGAAATTTCTGAAAAGTTGGCATTTGATGTCCTCTAAAACATATCAAAAATTGAAAATAGTGTTTTTTTGCAAATCAAGTTTTAGTGACAAAAAGTTAAATAAAAAATCACCAATTTTTTTTACCTTGTATCATTTTTTTTCAGTGTAGTCCATATCCACACCTACAACTTTGCCGAAGACACCAAATCGATCAAAAAATTCCTTCAAAAGATACAGATTTTTGAATTCTCACATATCATTTTTGTATGGACAGCTGCCAAATTTGTATGGAAAATTATGTGGACAAACTAATAATGCAAAATGGCTTCTTTGCGCATACCGAAGGCACCAAAAAAGTTACAGCCGGACTAAAAAATACAGAAAAAATTGAATGACCGAAATCTCAGAGAATTGCTCAGAAATAAAGCTAAACTCTTAAAAATAACCCTGCTATGTTACAAACAATAAGAAATTTTTTGTACTAGATGAATAAATGACCCTTCTGGGTTATTTTATATTCGGAAAGTATATTTTCCCATAAAATGACATGTCTTTAAAAGTAAAAAATAAAATGGCAGAATTTTTATGCATATTCGAAAATGGAAGGAGTAGTACCGCCCCTTCGTCACGAGATTTCAAAAAACGGACATCGGATTTGTGATCAGGGACAAAAGTCACAGGCAAATCGAAAAGTGTTCGGGGCCACTTTTCCGATTTTGTGTGAGTTGGTAGAGAATTACCCATATGAAATGAGGATGAAACACATTCTTATATGATTTTGTGAATTCTCCCACACACTCTAGTTGGATTTTCTTCGGTTCCCTGAAGACATAATTTCATGCTGTTAGAAAACTTGTCCACTTAATAGAAGAACTTAATTAGAATTTTTATTTATTTAAACTGATATTTTGAAAAAATATCAAAAGATATCTGGATTAAGAATAACAAAATTTATCGGTAGACATTTACTCGGCTCCAAGTTTAAGCAATATGTTTTTTTTTAATCCTCTTCAAAATACTAGCCGGGTTGAAACCTCAATTCTTTTCTAATAAGAATTTTCCTCAAATTATCCTATTACTTAGTCTAATCCGATTCCCATCAATACCGATAAACTTTCTGTAGAGGATTTCTCTGGAACGAAAAAACACAAATTCTTACAACAAACCCAATCAATTCTGGTTAAACCATCATCATCGCCAAACCACACACACTCACTTACACCATCGCCCACATACACTATTGGATTCGATCTAATCCATTACATGAATTCTGATCAGCCGCCCCCTGAGACGGGGTACGAGAAAGGGGTGTTGAACGGCAGCACCACCATCACCAAAAGGATCAAAATCCTTTCACCCTTCTGTCTTCCGTTTCCAGTCTTCTTTTTTTTTCATCCTAATTCTACATGTATGTATGCATTTACAAATTGGAATTTACGGCGCCACACGCAGTCTGGGCATACACAAATACAGCACGTGTGTTCTGATAAAAAAAGCACACACGTGAAAAGTTGTAGAAAAGTTGTCGATTCGATCGAAACATTACGGGGTTCGTGTCAATATTCCATCGATGGCAACTTAACGGAACCACACTTTTCACCGTCCACAGTCTTGGCCTCACTTTTAAGAGAGGAATTTTCTCAGGAAAAATTGTTAAGAAAAACCATAGCCAATTTTAAAAGTATCAACTATAAAGACACTGAAAAAAATACTTCAAGTTAAATAAAAAAAGTACACAATTAAAAAAGAAACAAACACGGAAAAGCATAAAGTTTAAAGATACATCAATTTGTAATTTTTAAAGCTATAGATTTCGTAGAGAACTTTTTCGAAACATATTCTTATTGGATGATGATAACTATAATATTGCCGTGCAGCATCAGGGAGTCAGAATAAACACATTGCCACAAGGACCTCAGAAGCCAAAGACCTCCTCCCTCATATCTTCTTCGGCAGCTGTTGGAATCGCTAGAAGTTATCCCAAAGGTATCGATAGATAGACACCAGACACGACACTTGTCTTTCCAGAAAGTCGGCTGAGGAGGCTGTTGTGGGGATAATTTTCCATAAACGCAAAATATAATTTAGTCACGTTTTAGATGGAAATTCAAAACTGAATGAGATCCTCGGGGAAAGCCTGGGGAGGCAGGGAGTAGTTGTGATGGGCTGTTCTAGGGCTGTGAGGCTGTGATGAGTTTCGCTGTATGAGCACGATGTGTGTGGCGCGTGGGCGGTTCAGAGCTATGTGGTTTACGTTCTAGCAATTCTGGCTGCCAGCGAGCCGGTGACGACGTTTGAGGTGTTGATTACCGGGATTTGCAGCGAGTGTGGTATGCAACGTAGTTGGATACAAGAGTGGTGTAGGTTTGAGTGTACAATGTTCATAGTCCATTCTGGGTTGAATTTCGTTTTTTTTCCGTGTTCAGGAGGTCATTTAGAGCAACTTTTGTGCTACGAAAAACTTTACTTCTCTTGTTTTATGTTTTTCTGGTTTCTTTTTTAGTATTATAGTTTGCATATAGGAGAACTATACCCTTTCTCAGCCTATTTCTATTATCAGCCTATCAGCACTTCGATCATGAATTACAGCTTTCATAAAGTGTTTTTGGCTGTTCCAAAGTAATAAATAGCTCAAATAAAAGTGAGCAAGCAACTCTCCATTGTTGATACATATGAAATTGTTGATTTAATAGTGGAAAACGGCAAAAGTGATTAGAATTGGCAGAATGGCTTAGAGTGATTAAAATGGGTATATTTCCCCTATCATTCTAGTTAATGTTTGATTTTTGTAGTACTTTACGATGCACGTCCAATCCAGCTCAATTTAGGGATTGAGGCTCTGAAATTTTAAATATTGACTTTTAAAAGCATACAAAAATAACCACACCATCTTGATTTTTTCGCGCTCTTCTACACAGCTTCACAATTAATCAATTAATAAATTTTTAATATTCAATCTTCCCGATTATGCGAATGATCCTAAAACGGGTTATTTTTGTTAAATTTTGAGTAACTTTTGAGCAACAATATGTTAATTTGTAAACAAAAATTAAATATTTTAAATGGCCACTGTTGTTCATTTTTTGTCTTTTCATTTATAAAAGAAAAAAATCAAATTTGCTATTTAAAAATTCTCTGAACTTTGTTATAAACCTAAACTCCCAAGCTCGAGAATGAGGGAATATTTCCATGTAAAAACCCTTTTTCTCGAGCTTAAAAGTTTAGGTGTGAATCAATCAAATGAACCCTTATGAGTAATTCCATGCCAAAAAGAAAATCGGTTGTACCGGACCCTCTCCACTTTCAATGAAACTTTGTAGACATTTTATCCTATGCTTACACCCAACTGGCAGTCGCATGATTGTGATGCATGGCGGCATGAAAGTATATCAGAATCTGCATGAAATCTGTCCTCATGCATTTTTTGCGATATAGGAGTATGACATTTTTGCCCATTACCGACGGATTTTTGGTTGTATTTTACAAAAGAAAAAACACTTAGCAGAACGAGGATTGAACCACCAACTTCTTGGTTATTGATCCGACACGCTACCACCGCGCCATGGACGCTTGATAAAAAGGGAGTGAAAGAGCACCAACATATGCTTCTCTTTGGAGTGTTGCTCGGGGACGGGCCAGCATTATATGTGTTGGTGCGAACTGCAGTTCGCTGAAATTTTTACACGCGGGCAAAAATGATCTACGGGCTTGCTGCAAAAAATGTTATAAAATGTGACATTTTCTGCAGCAAATCCAATGTTGCAGGTTATGAGATATATTTTTCCTTTGGGTGTATGTATACCATTTTTGTGTATATGGAGCCAGTTCCACTCGATAATAACATTTGAGAAGGGCGTAAGTGCTTGTTGTTTTTGTTTCGTTATTTCAATATTGTTGTTTCTCGAAGCCGTTGCATCGTATCAAAAAGTGGTCAAAGACAAGCTTGTAAGAAGAAAAAATACACTGAAAGAAAAAACAACCCACTTTTATGGTATTTTCTGATTTTTTAGTTTGAAAGACACATTTGAAGGTGGGCCCACGATTTTTTTATCGATCATAGTTTTTTGTGAAAATAGCATGAAATGTCACAAAAAGACTCACGAAAAATGCAGGATGGAGCAACTCACTTAAAAAAAATACATAAATCATTTACTGAAACTGTTTTTTTGAAAATTGCTCTAAACGTCAAAATTTTCAAAAACCGAATACGGGAATCAATTCCCTAGAAAATTTTACATAAAAGTCCCCATATTGACCACTGTCTTAAGTCCAATCCTTGTGAAGTTACAGCGTTAAAAAAAATGTTGGAAAAAATAGTTTTTGATGGTTTTTGACAATTTCTTTAAGACAGACTTGAAAAATTAAGTCTTGCAAATATTTTTACCGGAAAGCTCGTCCAATTTCCCATAAGATTGTCTTTGACCACATTTTAAAATAACTTGTTTTTTTATGATTTAAGCTCATTTACTATCCAGGTTACTACCATCCACTTTACTACACTGATAAAAATATTCTGATTTCAGTTATGAGTAATGCAATTAGCTTATTTCTGTGAGCCCATACTTCCAATTGAAATGTGGTCTAAGACAATCTTATGGGGAATTAGACGAGCTTTCCGATAAAAATATTTACAAGACTGAAAAATCAAGTCTGTCATATAGAAATTGTGAACTCAACAACTATCACTCTAATTTAAAATGTAATATCTGTGAAATTTTCCAATTCGCGCAAGAATTTGGAAATTTATAAAATCAAGCATCACATTTTAAAAGGGCTTAAAAATAAATTTTGCCGTCTATTGCCTTTTATAAGTTGAATCTTTCTCGAAACTGAATGCCAAATTTAAAATTAACAAGTGATGCAAAGAGACGCAAGCAATCTATAGCTTTATTGAATCACAAAAATATGACGAAAATTAGATTTAACAATCGAGTTTTTATCAATTTTCATAGCAAAGAATATTCTTGAGTAAATTTTCAAAACAATCTATGTGTCATGGGTTTCCTTTGCAGATAGGACCTTTAGAAAATTTAATCGAGAAATTTATCATTTTCATTTTATAATCCTATTGAAACAAGTTTATTCGTATAAAATGGAAGGCACAAAAATTTTTATTTTGAACAAAATTGAACCTTTTTGAGTTATGGAAACACCTGAAACCCTGAAAACACAAATTTGCTTGAATTGTCATTTTATATAATTTGAGTGAGCATTTTATGCACAATTATTTCCAATAAAGTATTGGTATTGAATTTTAAATTTAGGATACTTTTATCGTAAGCCACAACAAACCTCTCAAGGGTCATTCTGATGCGAAATCAGCTGAACCCTCTAGGAAAGAAAACTTTCAAAAACTCTCAGTTTTTTGGGTTGAAAACTTCAAAAATTGGAAAATTTACAAAATCAACAAATTAAACAAAAACTATTTCATTAAATTCTGTAAACTAATACATATCAAATCATCTTGTACCGTTTGTACCCTTTTTGAAACCAGTAAAATCAATGCCGTTTTAATAGTTTACAATTGATTAATGATCATTTCCATAGCATTTCAAGGAATTAAAATACTATCACAAAAAGGGTTCTATTCTTTCTTTTTTTTCTATTTTTTTGTAAAACAGCTTGCAAAGGAAATTTTGTCAAAATGTTCATAGCGATCAAAATTCAAAATTTTCAAGGCAAAATCTTATAGCTGATGAAAAATTTAAATGAAGTGATTTCTGTAAAAATGGCTAGCATTTTTGTAAAAATTAGAAAAAACTATGGAGAAATTATTTAATAAAAATATCATCTGAGCAACTCTCTACAAAATCGGCCGATTTCGACCATTTTTATTTTTTGTATTTTTTTATTTGACTCAAACTTTGTGGGGGTTTTCCCTATGACCAAATAAGCTATTTTGCGTCCTTGGTTCACCCATACAAGTCTCCATACAATTTCGGCAGCTGTCCATACAAAAATGGTATGTAAATATTCAAACAGCTGTAAATTTTGAGTGAATTTTCTGATCAATTTGGTGTCTTCGGCATAGTTGTAGGTATTGTTGAGGACTATTGAGAAAAAATAGGTACACGGAAAAAAAATTGGAGGATTTTTTTATCAACTTTTTTTTTACTAAAACTCAATTTCCCAAAAGACGTATTTTTTGATTTTCGAGATTTTTTGATATGTTTTAGGGGACAAAAATCCGCAACTTTTGAGCCATAGAGAAACATGGTCAAAAAATCTGCCGCCGGGTTATGAATTTTTGAAAAAATAATGTTTTTTGGAAAAAATCGAAGTTTCATGCAAAAACAAGTTTAACATTATTTTTTAATGCAAAATTGAATTTGCAATTGAAAAGTACTTTACAGTTTTTTTGATAAAGGGCTCTGTTTTTAAGATATAGCCACCGAAAGTTTGATTTTAGCGAAATATTTGCAGTTTTTAAATTTTTAAAAATAGTGACCAAGAGTGACCATTTCTAAAAATATTTTTTTTGAAAAGTTCAGAAAATTTGCTATAAAATTGTCTAAAGACATTGAAGATTGGACCTGGACTTTGCCGAAGATTTTCCGATCTTTTCGAAAAAAATATTATGAAAATTTTAAAATCAAGACTAGCATTTTAAATGGGCGTAATATTTAATGTTTGACACCAAATTGATCAAAAAATTCACTCAAAAGTTACAGCTGTTTGAATATGTATGTAAATTGTATGGACAGCTGCCAAAATTGTATGGAGACTTGTATGGGTGAACCAATGACACTAAATAGCATATTTGGTCATAGGGAATGCCCCCACAAAGTTTGAGCCAAATCAAAAAATACAAATAAAATCCATTTCCGGTTTTGGTAGAGAATTGCTCATCTGGCAAGATTAATTAAATAAATTCCTGTTCAATTTTACAATTTTCATCACACTTCATACCATCCTCAATTTCCCGGGGATTATCAATCCACGCACGTGTCTCGGCCAACTTTTCCAGAGAAGCATATTGCGTTGTCTCACTATAGTTTGGTGGCGGCGGCATCGGCGATGATGGTTGGCGCTTTCCCGATAGAGCGAGTCTCCACCGGAATCGACACCAGGCCTGGAACACTATCCGTGGAAAATCCCAATCCTGACTGACGTGGTCCCCGACTGCGGTTCTGTTCGCATCGTAAAGCCGGCGACAAGTGCCGAAAGATTGGAATCGATGCCGATTCCACATGATAGCTTAAGCGTACCCCCCTTGAGGGGATCACGCCGTGGGTGGTTGCTGGGGACCGTATTGTGATGATAGTAATCATTATTTTGATGCTTTTTGATACACGCAATATACATACGAATCGTCCTGGAATGAATTTGGAGCTTCTGGGTGAGTTCTAGGGACCATGATGTCCTTCCAATTACAGCACGATGTTGGACGTTACAATTTGAATCAGTGTTTCGTGTACCGAAAATTGAAGCAATTAGCATTACCTTTGGTCCTTTCGATTTCAAACCAGCGGTGATGAGATTTCGCTGAAAAGTAATCACACGTACGATGAAGCGTACCCTTGTGAAACCACAGACGAATCGGATCAATATTTCAGCAACTCCTCGTAGAAATCCCCAAACGAGCGCCGAACTCACCTCAAATCCGGGCAAACTTTTGATTAAAACAGTCTAAATAATAGACAAGATCTAGGCCTAGATGGGGTCCAACAATCAACCAAGAAGCTAAAAATCTCCCCCAACAGAGACATAAGGTATCAATTTGCATTTCAAAGGACCAACCGGCAGCAGTTACAACTTCCCGGCACAACACCAGCCGGAACAAACCGGAAAGAGCCAACTCCAATCTTGGGCAGGTGAATTTTTAATTAACGTCAACAGGAGGCTTACTTGCTCGGAAACAAGACCACAACAGGCAGTTGAATCCTTTTAAGCTAAGGGGGAGAACTTTCAACCTTTCGACCTGAGAAAAAAGGAAGTGAAAATCTGTTTCACACTGGAAACCTCTTAGCGTTTGGACTCTTTAATTCATAAACCTGGGCACTTTATGGAAATCCATTTGCTCTGGTGGCGTTTTTGGATAAAATGTGTTGTTTAGGGATAAGCAGCTTCTTTGGAGCTGAAGCTGAATCGATGGGTTTATAATATTATCGTTAGCTTTTTTCTGATTTTATCCTGAGAAATTGTGAAAAATAATGAACTTGAAATTACAATTTGGTCTGTCAATTTAAACTGCAATCTTAAAAAAGATTTTTCATCTGTCAAAAGCGAATCCCTTATGGTTTATGCAATTGTCTATTTAAAAAATAAAGAAAACAGCTGTCCATATTTTTCCCTATTTACGCATGAGTTACTCCTAAATGACTTTATTAACTTTTGTTCCACTCAATCTACGTTCAACAAAACCATCCTGACCTGAATTGTAAATCCTGCATCTTCAGAAAGTAAATCCTCTAGAAATCCTGTTAAGGATTTCACACTTTTCCAATTAAAGTCCTCAGTCTGGAGCTTAAAGTGAAATGTCTAAACCTCATCGGCCACAAAGCTCAAGATTGAACCATCCCACCACATCGTGTGTGTTCCTTAAAGTTAACCAACTTTCGCCAGGCAAAAACAAAACAAAAAAAAAAGGCAAACCAGATTACTTCATTTCGCAAAATCAACCTAATCCTCCCTCACACTGTGTGCAAACGGCTATGTGAGTGTGTTTGTGGATGTGGTTAATAAGGAGCATCTTGAACGCAGAGTTCTTCCCTCTGCACATCTCTAGGCCCCCGAAGCGAAACTTCTGTCTTCGATTGCCGTCGCGCAAGTGGTTGGAGGATTTTTCCATTAAAATTTCCAATTTTTGCTGCCTTCAAGGCAAGTTACCTTTAATCCTGGTCCGATTCCGCCGACAGTGGCGCAGGTATTTTTGTTTTTTTTTTTGTTTCCCGGGGTGACGATGCCGGGCAGAGGGGACGGCAAATCCTGTGCGCGAAAAGAACAAACATTCCGAAGGAAGTAGCTTGTTTGGGGGGGTTGAGAAAATCCCCCTATTTAAATTGTCAAAATCAAACAGATTATTTCGTTTTTTTTTTTACTTTTTTCCATTGAGTGAAGGGGAGATAGGGGAAGTTTGATTGAAACTTAGAAGTAAAAAAAACTCAACGAAGGAACAACGAACAATAGAACAACAGAACAACAAAACAACAGAACAACAGAACAACAGAACAACAGAACAACAGAACAACAGAACAACAGAACAACAGAACAACAGAACAACAGAACAACAGAACAACAGAACAACAGAACAACAGAACAACAGAACAACAGAACAACAGAACAACAGAACAACAGAACAACAGAACAACAGAACAACAGAACAACAGAACAACAGAACAACAGAACAACAGAACAACAGAACAACAGAACAACAGAACATTAGAACAACAGAACAACAGAACAACAGAACAACAGAACAACAGAACAACAGAACAACAGAACAACAGAACAACAGAACAACAGAACAACAGAACAACAGAACAACAGAACAACAGAACAACAGAACAACAGAACAACAGAACAACAGAACAATAGAACAACAGAACAACAGCACAACAGAACAACAGAACAACAGAACAACAGAACAACAGAACAACAGAACAACAGAACTTTAATAGAATGATCAAATTGACTCAAATCTCCCTTATTTCTGCAAAAAAAAAGATTCAGTGGGATTTGATATGCAACTTTGGCGAAGATGTCTACCCTGTATTCGCTATCCTTCGTCAACCTGGAAGCTTCCCACCTTCGTGTCGGTCTACTTCCTTGCACAGCACGACGACCTCCTCGGTAACGTTGATTGGGTGAACGATTCACGGGATGACTGCCGCAGAGATTCTGCAAAAAAACTTGGAAAGCATAAGTATGTAGGAATATTTCAGGGGGATTAAATTAATCTCTGAAGATATTTCAATTCCCGACTGCCGCTTTCAGCCATCAGCAGCAGTGTGTTACTTAAGATGTTGGCTTTTAACTGTCTCGACAACCATCAGCAGGTACTGAACAGTTGGTGGTTGCCTGGGAGGTTGAGCAAATAAATGCGGAAAAAGTACAAGTCCATAACAAGGTGGTGGAAGAGACTTGGTGTTTGGATTATGGCAGCGATAAATAGAGTGCAGCTGAAGGTGGAATCGTCCTAGAAGTGTAAACTTTTATCATTTATTATAAACAAAAGTTAATTTAGCAAGAATTGCCTTCAAAATTGCCTCATTAGTTCTATGAACTCTGACATTGATCAACAAGAAACCTCCAAGTTTTCATTTGACTCAATGAGATTGAGTTGATTTTTCCAGAACAAAACTTAGTTTAGTTTATATTTTTTCTTGATAACCTTCAATTTCTACAATTTTCCTTCCAAGAAATACATTAAAAAGCAAAAGTTCAACACATCGAAAAAAGCACATCGCCTTCCTAAGAAGCTGTCAAAGTGGAAACAAGAAGCAAAGTAAGAAAAAAAACGAGCAGATAATTGCATTCACTGTGTATGACATTTAAATTAGGCGCTGGGATTTGAGATTTGAGTTTTCATTGTCAGCCGCGCTCTGATGGGATTTGCACCCTCTCTCTCTCTGAAGCCGGTGATGATGTCGGGATATCACTCCGACCGCAGCGAGCTTGCCGAAGAAAAAAGAGGAAACCCGCCAAGATAAGACGAATTTGGGCGGAGAAATGTACCTATTTTGGTTCTAGTGCACCTATTTTCGACCTACGTGATTTTTGAAGTTTCAAATGTAAGAAACACAAAATTGATGATTCAAATTAAAATTAGGTCGAAATGAGGAGCATCCACCCTCCAGACAGCTGCTAAAGAAGCAAGAGTATTCAAAAAACCCGAAAGAAAAAAAGAGCACCAAGAAAATTAAATTGACACTTTGGGTTTCGGACGCAAGACGGTGGCGAATCCTTGTTGGCTCGCAGGCAAACCGATTCGGGTCAACGAAAACATTAAAAGGCTCTCTCGCTCTGCTTTTGAATTTTGGCCAGCAAGGAAGCAACTCCGGCTGAAGAAATGAGGATAAGCCTCCAGGAATAAATTAGCAGTCCATTCTGAGTGGTTTCTGCGGTGGCAGCCAGCAGCCTTTTTCTCGTCTTGTTAAGATAAGTAGACATTAGAATTCGTCTAGACCCGACGGCCGTCTAGGCTAATGCTTCGTTGACACCTACTTTGGCACTTCTTGGCATCCTTAAGAGTGACAGAGGAAGTAACTTCCACTTGGTATGCGGTGCGTCGAAAACGATTAGAAAAATTTGCTCAACTGGAAAGCAATTTGGGGCAGATTTTTATTTTATGGATTTATTGGAGGGTGATAAAACGACGGTTTTGACCGCAAAAGAGCCGTCCATAAATGGGCCCAGCAGTAATAAATGCCCTCGATGAATTTTGGACGTTTTACGACCACTGCAGCTGAGTGTAATGGAAGTGTGATGTCAACAAAATGTGTTTTTTAAATAAAACTTTAATAATTGGTAGAAAAATTTCATTACAAACGTTTAAATAACTGAAAAGCATCGAATCATTATATTCTCAACCCTTACGTAAATCCTACAAAGCTCTTCCAGAGCCCTTCCTCGAGAGCAAAACGGCCACTTATGATTCATTGTTGGCTTGCAGCCGCACCGCACGTAATCCATCGTTTACCGTGCAATCAAGTTCTGATGTATTATTTTTCCATGCAATATCGTTTCGTTTCATTTTTTCCTGCATCCTCTAACGACTAAGCTCCCCCCCCCCTTAGGTTGCCATTGGGGGGGGGCCTGCTGCGAAAACCACTTAATAAGCGCGCGCACTCGCGGATCTCCACGCGACGGCCTGTCAGAAATGTTGATAAAACATTCATTTTCCATGGAATGCAGATTCAATTAGCCTCCTCGCGTAACATTTGCCTTGGTCGATGCACACTGTTGGTTGGAGTACGAGTGGAGTCCGTGTGTGTGATTGCTGAGTGCTGCTGAGATGTTGTTGGATGAACGATCGGTGCCGTGTTGAGGGCTGAACCAGCCCTTTAGATGACAGAATGTGGTTTTGTGTATTATTTCACTATTGAAATAGTTTTTATGAATTATTGAATTAATAAAAAATGTTTAGTATTCAGTTAAACAGTTGTGTTCGTATAATTGATTTTTTTAAAAGCTCGTTTTACTTCTAATCAAAATAAATGTTAGCAATAATCATGATTTAAAGACTCAGTTTCGTCAGTTTACCAACATTTTCCAATAATTTTTCGAAGTTGTCAATCCTATGGAAAATGATCTAAACTCGCCCCAAAGAGAGGATTACATTGGGGCACATGAAACTAAAATTATGCTCAAATGCAATGAATTTATCACAATATGTCATTCACCAGTGTAACTTGTTCAAGGACATACTACAATTATGGGAGTGGTACTTTTCGTTCAGTTACAAAAAAATACAGCAACTGTTTCAGAAACTTAAATTTTTTCTAAGTTAAAATTAATTTTTAAAAATCTGAAAATAAAATTTGTTCTCATTCACAGACATAATATTTATAACCATGATTTTTTTAATGTGTATACATCAAACCCGATGAACCACGTTCGATGAATATACGACTTGAGCTGAAAAATCGTAATTTGGCAACTTGTTGTATAAATTACTATTAGAAGATTCGTTTTTCGAGAGGTTATGTTTTGCCAAAATCGTAGAGGACAGTTGGGCAAGGCGACCATAATGAACCCCATTTGCCCCACTTTCCTCTAACCCAGCCCTTGAAACAGAATTAAGCTTCATTGACAAATACTGAGAAATGGTAATAATTCACCCTCCAGACCCAATATCACCCCCACTGAAGGTATTTTTTTCAGTGAGTTTCATTATAATGTTATGCAGTTGATACATCGGTAATCAAATCATAATTATATCCAAACGTGGAGTTTTCAACGAATTAATTAGCTTTAATATGATTTTAAAGCAATTTTGATTTTTCTTTTAAATGTACCCTTCAATGTTCAATGAAAGGTAATGTTTTTGCCTTCCTCACTTTACTGAGCAAAGGCTATAAAATCACTCGAAAAACGAACTTTTTAGTTAGACCTCCTAGACCTACCTTCATTTGTACATATCGACTCAGAATCACCAGCTGAGCAAATGTCTGTGTGTTTGGCTGTATGTAGACATGTGTACCAAATCAATGTCTTTGGAATATCTTGTCACAGGCTCAACTGATTTTAGCCGGAATGGTTTTAATCGATCCGTCTTAACGTTCCCTAAGTTGCTATTTAAATTCATGCGGTTTTATCATGTATTTTAAAAGTTATGTTAAAAAACTGTTTCATATTAAATTAAAATTATGGTAAAAAGGGTGGTTTTTTCATGAAACCCTCACATGTTATATATTTTTAGAAAGAATATGAGAAGACCTTTCTTGTGGATTAAGAATTTTCAAGATCTGACTTACCTATCTAAAATTACAAGCATTTTTAAATATTACGTAACCTCAAATGGTCCCGTCTGATCGCCACGAAAAAGCTTTGTAGAGGGATGCCATTTTCCTGAAAGGCGGTGTCTGTATAATCTTGACAAAAAGACTGTAGGAAGTCTATTTTTTTTTTACTCGTCACTTTTTTTATTAGGACCTCTTAGGTGCTGCGATCACGTTAGGGGAAATCCATAAACCATGTGGTCACTTTAGGGGATTGTAATTACTCTTTAAATGAGAGGAAGGCACCAACCACCTAAAGGTGGATTAAGTAACGTTTTAATACTAATAATGAAGAAAATTTCGATGATATTTTATAATTTTTTAGTTTGCTACCTATTAGGACCCTTGTTTTATAAACTCAACAATTGTTAACGGTCAGAGACGGTTAAAATTGTAATCCATTTTGAGAATAATATAAATCTATGAGATATTTCTGAATGGCGTAACATAACAAAGATTTAATTACAATAAAAAAAACAATTTTCATCTTTGGCCTACAGGATCAAATTAAGTTGGAATAATATGTGCAAGGACTGAATAAATAAAACGAAATAATTTTTACTTAACTAAATCAAACTTTTTTTTATATTTCATTTGTTTTTTTTTTTTTATTGAGTAAATCAGTAAAATCTTATTTTTTTTGTTTTCTATCCAACACTATTTAGCAATAAAAAAAATCAATAAAAAAAATGCAACTTGTTGGTTTTTTTCTCCTCTCTTATTAAATATAGCATAAACAAATTGAAAGTTTTATTATTTTTTTCAGTGTTAGGGAGGTTTATTTGAACAATTTTTGTTCTGCAAAAAATTGACTTTCGTGGCTCACTCAAATCTTATTAATTCATTTTAATATGTTGATATGCATTCATCCAAATAATTTACTTGACAGTATTAAGCCTGTTATTCAACCTTCAATCTTTTGCCTTTTTGGTTTTTAAAACTTTTCTTCTAGTTGCTATTTTATTTTATTTTGCTAGTTATTCACATTTAAATTGTAAAATAAGATCACTATCTATTAAATAACAACTAATTGCGCTTTAATATAGTTGTGGCGCTATAACCACGGAAATAGTAGTTTATGCAACAAATTGCAAAAAGAGGATTTTTTCAGCATAAGTCGTACATTAACCAACGAGGTTCACCGAGTTGGATAAATACGAAGAGTGCTGAAAAAATCAAGTTTTGCAACGAGTTCCATACAACATTTTTTGCAATTCCAAAAAACACACACTGAGTGAAATGTTATGTCAAATTTTCATGTATTTTGTCAATAAATCGTTTAAATCAAAAAAATGATGAAAAGTGTTACTTTTCGAAACAAGTGCTGAAAAGTTCAACTTTTCAGCACCCATTTGAGTGCTGAAAAGTAGAACTTTTCAGCATTTATTTTGAAAAGTGTTGCTATTCGATTCTGTTATTTTTGGTACAGAAAAGTAGGCTATTTCGTCGTTCATGAATGACAGGAAAAGTAAATAGTTTCACGACGGAATTGCAAAAATAGTTTTATAGCGGTTGTGACAGCTTTGATAAAGCCTTAAATGTTACTTGGGCATATCTTTCAATTTCATGAGGTTTGATATGTCGGATGATAGGGTTTCTCTCATATTCCGAAAGTGTCCTCAAGGGGCCACCGGTAACCGGTTCCAAATTGGCCAGAATGGGTCAGCGAACAACCATGACCATAAATTGAAATATCAATCAATTTCATGAGGTTTGATATGTCGGATGATAGGGTTTCTCTCATACTCCGGAAGTGTCCCCACCCAAGTAACAAATGATATGCTTAGTATTCTTATAAGTTTTTATTAAAGTTTTAAAAAGTGCAATAAAGTATTACTAAGGCTTTGATTAAAACCTACTTGTTTTATGGTCACAAAACCTAATAATAGTTTCAAGATCTCTTCAAGATTATGTTAAGAATTATATATTAGGTTTTAATTTGGTTTTATTCCTTACACTTTAAACTATCTTGAAGAGGTTGTTTTGTTGCCAAATAACTTTAACGAAGTCTGCCTTAAATCAGTCCCGTCTTCAAAGAGCATTTTTACAATCCTGTAAGACTTAAACTGTCAGTGTCTCTGCAACTTCAATCGGTGCAAAACGTGAAGCTGTTCCCTAAACAATTATTCATGAATATTCAGTTAGATTATTCATTGCTACGTTGAAGGTGCAATAAAAATGGCTTTTTGTTGTTTTTTATTGTTTTTTAGTTTTGATGAAAAGAATAATATATGTATAACATTTTCCTAGAATAGTTTTTACTGTTGTGTGCCTTGGATTTGGCTCCAAAAAAGTGCTTTTAAAGATTTAGTGAATTTGTTTTCACCTGTCTGAATACATCCGCCTCCGCCTGCGGTTCTTACATTGTGGGAAATAAATCTATATTAAAAGATAATAATATGAATTTATTTCCGATAAAGTGTGCTTGGTTGATAGTTTTTGGGGAACAATTCTGGAGCATCATTTGGAAAGGTCGCAAAAGCATTTTGATAGCTGGAACTGTTTTGCAAATTCTGAAACACCAGGTAAATATTTAACAAAACCCGTAGTGTTAAAAGGTAACCGGGAAGCCAGCTTTTGTTTTGTGAAAATGTTACCTTTTGTATCGAAACTTGTAGAAAAGTTCCAGCAGTCAAAATGCTTATCCACCATTTTCCCGTGTTGCTAAAGACTATTGAGATTTAACAAGGACTGGCATAAATACTTAAGGTATACAAAAGGCTATCCATAAAACATTATATTCCTAAATTAGTCTTCAATAAAACCCATCAGATCTAGTTTTCTGTATTGTTACGCCCAATAATTGACAGTTGCGCTCAAGGTGTCATTTGTGCTATTGTAGCAGTTTTCTGTATTTTTTTTGAATAACTATTTCAATCTTTTTGTGCTGTCTACTTGTGTAAGTGAAGTGAAAAGTACAAAAACTGCGGTGAATGTTGCAACGATCACTTAACAATAGTGATAATAAGGATAGTGTTTATAAAGCTACACGAATAAAGTTGCGTCAGTTGGTTCTTCATTAAGTGATCTTATGTGTGTTTTTAGAATGAATAAATATCGTTAAAAAGCAAAAAACCTTTTTGTTTTTTTATTCAGTTATTTTGAAATTCAATTCCTCCACCATCGAAGGCGATCTACTTGCAGCTGAAAAAGTTGCATGTACTACGGTCCTGCCATGTGCGATATAATCTTGTAGGAAACCATGATAAAACATTTTGGTTCTGATTAAAGCCCTTATAAGTATTTTATAAATCTGGTATGTTCTGGCTAGTTTTGAGCCAGAGCTGCTCAAGAATGAATAGATTTAAAAAATATTTAATCAAGAGCATTTATACTTATCCAATTTCGCCATATTGCTGAAAGAAGCAAGGGGCAAAAAACGCAGCCATATTGAATTTGGAAGCAACAACAAGCAAAAATTATTAGTTTTTTAAAAAATCTCAACTTTTTTTTCAGAGAATTGAAAGTGCTCACACTAATTTTTCGAGCTATCTTTGAAAATTGGTCGATGATTTTTTTTGGCATAACTGTTGTGTCTTATTATAAGTATAAACTTCAACAAATATTTCTTTGTTACAATAAATAATGTTGCCAAATTATTATCATCTGCCATCAGTCATTGTATTTGCGTATAAGAATAATTTATTTTAATCAAGTAAATTTGTATGTCATTCCCTCTGATATACAACCTTTTGGTTTTACTGGAAAACAAATAAATAAATACTTCATGCTCTGATATAGCATTCAAGAATAATTACAGACTTCAAGAAAACCTTTTTCCAAGCCAAGCAGTTTTAATCTTGTTTTGAAGAGCTCTATAATGTATTTATAAAGCACACATTAAAACTGGTAAGTTTTAACATGCTCCTCAAAAATACTCTTGATAACCTCCTAAAATAGTCCATTTTGGCATTAATGTTGATTTAACTGGTATTTAACTCAGCATGTAGGACCATAAAGCATTTCATTTGAATTTTCTTAAGAATTCTACAGAAACTCTTTGAGACTATTACAAAACTGAAATTGTTACTTGGGCAAGGCGCCACCGGTAACCGGTTCCAGATTGGCCAGGATGGCCCAGCAATTAACGACATTATCAAAGATGAACATATCTTTCAATTTCATGAAGTTTGATTTGCAACATGATGGGTTTTCAACAAAAAAATAAAACAAATTGGCCGTTCATCGGGTACCCGGGAACCGGTTCCAGGTTACCCGGAAGAGGCCACTAACACTCCAGAGTGGTTCTGGCAATCGTCTGTTGTGTTTTTAGTAAGTTTTATGGATCAATTTCAACTATCATGAGAGTATTGGTATCACATATACGTGAAAAACAGTAAAATATGAACTTTTCGGATGTTCCGGATTTCCGGAACCGGTAGGTCACCTGGCCCTGATATTATTATTTGTGGTCAAAGTACAGGTACCTGTCGAATGCAACCCGGAGCATCCTGATTGGTTGAAATTTGCCGGAGATACAGGTCGTCAAAGTTGGGGTCTCAAAAAGGCCTTTTTTCGGTTGTAGCCGATTCTCGGTGGCCACAGTAACCAAATCCGATTTTCCAGGTCGGTTTCGGAAAGGGGACGTTCTATACTTTCATTCAATCGTCACAGCCTTGCCTTTTTGTTTTTAAAATTTTTCTTCTAGTTACTGTTTCATTTTATTTTGCTAGTTATTCACATTTAAATTGTAAAATTAGATCACTAGCTTTAAAATAACAACAAATTGCGCTAAAACATAGTTTGAGCCATAAAAAATAAGCATGTTTGTTTTTAAATATTGATTAAGGGAGAGAGATTTCTGTGGTAAAATGTTCGGAATGAGTTTTTGAAAAACATGTAAACTGAAAGATTTTGACAAACTGTAAATTTTCCGCATGTTTCATTACAAAATGAGTACAGAGCTCAAGGGGTAACTTCTTTTACATGCTGGCAATATTAGCAATATTTTTTCACAAATTTATATGTACCTACTCATTAAAAAAACCTTAACAGAGCTTCACAGGGTTACCAACAGCTGCATCTTCTCCACATCGCCACTTCCGACTGCATCACCGCTTGCGACCTTGGTGGCATTCTCACCCTCCAAAGATCAACAAAGGATGACCGAAGGGCAACCCTTTCCCCCCTTCTCCAACCTCCCTTAAATGAAGGAACAGTGGAGGTTGAAAAATAGAATTGATTGAGATCATCGAGAGATGCAAAACGACTAATGATGAGGTAGAACAACACTTCGGGGTGTGCGTGTGACGGTGTGTGTGCTTGGATTATGATGATGATGCGCTCCAAGATGCATGTCTGGTTCCGGTTAATGAAGTCAACTGAGATGGTGTGAGTTAGGTGTGGGGAGGGTGGGGGGGGGGGGGGGGGTGAGATCACAAGGCGGCAGCCAGGCTTGCCACAAATACAGATTTTTTTGGCACAGACCAAATACTCAATCGAGTATTACTTTGAAGAAAAACATGTTTACTAAAAACCAAACAAGCCAAAATATGGCAAAATTGTGTTTACCTTTTTGGACAATTACACACAAACTGCTAAATTGTGTTGTTACGTAAAAATAATTGGTTTGTGCTTTGGGCCTGTGCTAAAAAATCTGTATTTGTGGCAAGCCTGGCGGCAGCACGCGTAGGTTGGCCTCCCCACACTCCACTCTCCACTTGGGGTCGGGAAGAGCTACTTGGAGAGAGCCGACACATGGCGATGGAGATGAATTAGCATAATTTGTCTGTAAACACTCAATTTAGATGGATGATTCCACCGTGGAGGTTGGATCTTCTGGTGCTGCTGTGATCCGCGGGCAATTGTGCAATCTCCAGGTTATTCCTGGGTAGAAAAGGGAGAGGGGGAAACTGCAGCAGGACGAGATTATGATGGATAAAGGTTTATTTTTTATGGAATCAGTTTCGTCAATAATTTAATATAAGATTCTTTCAAATTATGTTATTCTAATCTATTGTTATGATCTGAAATAGAGGGCGGCAAGTGGACATTATCAACAAACTGTCAATTTTTGTGCCTATCAAATTTCGTGAAATTTTGATGAGATTCCCGAGAATTTAAAGACTTATAAATATTAGTATAAATTAGTAAAAAGCTCATCCGATATGGGTAATTCTCCACCAGCTCACACGAAATCTGAAAAAGTTGCCCCGACCCCTTTTCGATTTTCGTGAAACTTTGCTCTTTAGGGTAATTTTGGTCCCTTATCACGAATCCGAAATCCATTTTTCGATATCTCGTGACGGTGGGGTGGTACGACCCCTTTCATTTTTCTGGTTTTTTACTAAGACACGTATTTCAGTGGTTTGTAGCTCGCAACTGTGAAGAGATAGAAATTTGGTGTCAAAGGGACTTTTGTGTAAAATTAGACGGCCGATTTGGTGGCGTACTCAAAATTCCGAAAAAACGTATTTTTCATAAAAAAAACCATTTTAGAGGAAATTCAATGTTCTTTTCGAATCTGAAATAACCCACAAGAGTCATTTTTTTTCATTTAGAACAAAATGTTTCATTTTAAAATTACATTTTTTTGTTCTAACTTAGCAGGGTTACATTTTCGTGTGTAACATTGTTCTACAAAGTTGTAGAGCAGAAAAAAACAAAAAAAAAATGATACGTACACATAAGGGGTTTGCATGTATTCTTCACGAGTTATCAGAATTTTACAAAAAAGTTTTTTGAAAAAGTTATGATTTTGACCATTTTTTCGAATTTTTAACCCCTAAAACTCAATCGTGTGCAGCTAATTTTGCATACGAATGACCCCTTGGGCGATTGTTGTGGCTTGTGCACTGCTTGTATGTGGGGATTTTTCAAAAATAAAAAAAAACGAGTATATCCAATTTATCACAAACATGTTTTTTTTATTAAATCTGATTCTCGAAATGCACGAGTCACAACAATCGTCCAAGGAGTCATTCTAATGCAAAATTAGCTGAAATTTCCGAAAAAAATACTTTCAAAAGCACACGATTAAGTTTTAGGGGTTTAAAATTCGAAAAACTAGTCAAAAATGTTCAAAATCAAAACTTTTTTGTGAAATTCTGATAACTCGCTAAGAATACATGCAAACCCCTTATGTCTATAAACCAAAATTTTTGTTTTTGTCTGTTCTACAACTTTGTAGAACATTGTTACACTCTAAAATGTAACCCTGCAAAGTTAGAAAATACACGTAATTTTAAAATGAAAATTTTTGTTCTAAATGAAAAATTGCCCTTCTGGGTTATTTCAGATTCAAAAAGTACATTAAATTTCCAATAAAATGACATGTCTCATGATTTTTGACAGTTGAGTAACGGAAAATGGCAGTGATTTTAATACTTTTTTTACTTTATTTTTGATGAAAAATACGTTTTTTTCGGAATTTTAAGTACGCCATCAAATTGGGCGTCTAATTTTACACAAAAGTCCTTTTGACATCAAATTTCTATCTCTTCACGGTTGCGAGCTTCAAATCACTGAAAAACGTGTCTTAGTAAAAAACCAGAAAAATGAAAGGGGTCGTTCCGCCCTACCGTTACGAAATATCGAAAAATGGACCTCGGATTCTTGATCAGGAACCAAAATTATTAAGCAATTGATAAATATTATATAAATAATATATAAAATCATCTTATTTAAAGCCATTTTCAATTTGCATAAATAGTTTGAATACTTTTAATTTGTGCATCTTTTTTTTTATTTGGGCTAGTTTTAAAGAAATTAAGGCAAAACAAAGCATAATTTTTGTTTTTTTTTGTTTTTTTCCTAAAACTTTGTAAAGTATATAATTATATTGATTTTTTTTAATAAAAACTATAGCTTGAAATACTTTAGTAATGGTGACTTTAGACATTCGTTCCATATTTATTAGAAGCTTTTCTAAAATGTAGATGTTTTTGATTTTTTCTCACAGCAACTGTGCTTCCGTTTACATCTTCCATTCTAGATATTAATTTAAATTAAATCACACGCTGACTCCTTTTGTAAGAATGCACCGCGAGGTGCAGTTTGATACCTACGGAAGCCACCACGCCGCCCCTTTTGATGCCAATTGATCGGAAGAGAAATTGATTCGACGCTGACTCACAACATTGCACACACACACACGCACATCGCGGCAGGTTGAATCGGGGCGCTGGTTCTTTCATCGACGCTGGCCGGCGGGCTTTGTGATGTTGATGTGGTGGAAAAGTTGCAAGTCAACGAACCAGCAACCTGGAAAAAGGTGGCATAATGAAGTGGCTCTATTCGAGAATACCAAGGTGTGGTTCTGTACAGGATTATCTAGATTAAATTAAAATATTATTTTGATAAATAAACCTTGCTTCAAAACAATTTCCCAGAATGAATTTAATCTTTTAATTTGAAGACGAATATATAAAAGATTCTTGTTTTTGCTAAATTCCTTAAAACTCTATAACTCTGAATCTACCACAACTTCCGCTAAATTTTATTTTCTATTTCCAACTTATTTTCCTTCCCGCGAATCAAGCTCGCCAGATTCGGGAAGAGTCTAACAAGAGTGTTGCAACGCATCCTCCAATCTTCCACAGTCTGCCAGAGTTTGCTACCGCATTTTTTGAATGAACTAGGCACGGAGCCTTTTGATCACGGCGGTGGCCACTTGTGCCAACGCATCGAGGCCTCAGCCCTGTCGGTTGGTGGTCTTTGAGCAACCATATGCCGGCCGTGAAATTGTGATGGGAAATCGTTTAGCTACCGGTATTAATGGTTAATTTAATTCTCATTTAGTGCCGTGGATCCCGCGCGTTGTAGGTGGCTTTCCAACACACAAGGGGACGCGTTGAGATGGGTTGATGCAATTCAGAAGGACTCCGCCACGGAAGAGTGAGTGCATTTGCATTTGCCACAGGCATGGTGAAGGCAGAGTTGGAGTTTTTTTGGAGGATGTAGCGTGAAAATCGGGTGCAACTCGTGTGGGCAACTGGTGTTAAGGAAATTAAATTATGCAGCAACAGATGGCCCTTTTTTGTCTTGAAGGCATTCAAAAGTGTTCAATGAGTTTCAAGAAGAAATGTAGTGAACACTTTTTGTGGTCTAAACATGACGATTCTCCGACATTTAATTGAAGGTTTTGGGCAAGTGGAACATTAACCTAAATACGAAATAAAAATCAATGTTTATAAAACAGTTTAAATTGTCCTAGTAAAAAAATATTGTTGGTGTAGGTCAACTAGCCATTATTGAAAATTCTACTATTACCTATGCCAAATCTGGAATACTTATGAGGAAACGCGTTTAAGTGTTCGTCATCAAATCTTCGTCAAAGCAATTTCCTTTTAGAATAGGATATTACCAGTTTAGTTTTTAACATTGGTAGCCATAAATAAGCAATATGTTAGTAAAAATCCAGTTTTAGAAGATAATTGGAACATCTTCTACTACCTGGAACAATAGTCTCGATTTTGACAACAATTAATAAACAGTCGTTTTTCTCAATGATGAACAGTTAAGCAGTTTTGGTGTCATCTGCAAAAGTTTTCAGAAGCCTTATAGCATTGCTTTAATTTTAGCAGCGTAGCAATCACATGGTAGGTGATCGGAATTTCGGTAAAATGATTTTTTGAGTGCCTTTGCGTTGCGTTTCGAGCGTTCAATTTCTCGGGATTACAAAATTCTTGGAAGACGGAAATTTTTCGACAAATTTTCCTGAAAATGTCTAAAATTCCCGGGCATTATGAAACTCACCAAATTGTTTTGATCCTGGTACTGAATAATATTTTGCAACAAAATATTGTTTGAATAGCTACTTTATTGATCATTTTAACAAACTTACCTCTTTAAATAGTTGAATTGAAAGAAATTCAGATTTGGTTATTGTAGAGGGTTACGAGCGGGAATTGCCAAGAATATGACCATTTTTGTACCTCTCGATTCCCGGGAAATTCGGCTGAGACTCCCGGGAAATTTTAACCTAATAAATATTGAAGCAAAATTAAATAAACTAATCAGAAAATTATTTCAAAAATTCAAAATTGTTTGAAACATTGTTCGATGTTCAAATTCGAATAAACCATTAAACCAATGCTTCTCTAATCTTCCTATTCAGAAACTGTAAATATCAACTTGTCAAAAAATCCTGTTACAATATTTACTTAAAAGCATACTCACCGCAATTTTACGCGATTTTACGAAAAAGAATTTTGAAAAAGTTACTTTTTGCGTTTCTCTTTGTTTCGTCGTCCGTGTCTGTCGCAGGTGACCATGAACGGCCAAGATCGACGACGACCAACTTTTTCAAAACTTTTTTTCGATGTTGATGTGTATAAGCAAACCCCTTATGTTTATACATCAAAATTTTTGTAATTGTCTGTTCTACAACTTTGTAGAACATTGTTACATTCTAAAAAATAACCTTGCAAAGTTAGAATAAACACGAAATTTTAAAATGAAAAATTTTGTTCTAAATGAAAAAATGACCCTTCTGGGTCAATGTAGATTCGAAAATTACATTAAATTTCCCTTAAAATGACATGTTCTAAAATTTTTTATAGTCGAGTAACGGAAAATGGGAGAATTTTTAAAAAAATATAGTGTTTTTTCCGATGAAAAATGCGTTTTTTCGGAATTCTGAGTACGCCATAAATCGGACGTCTAATTTTACATAAAAGTCCCTTTGACACCAAGTTTCTATCTCATCACCGTTTCAGGCTGCAAATTATTGAAAAACACCTCTTTTTTTTTGCATGTTCAAAAATGGAAGGGGTCGTACCGCCCCTCTGTCACGTGATATCAAAAAACGGACCTCGGATTCGTGATCAGGGACAAAAGTTACCCCTAAGGACGAAGTTTCACGCAAATCGAAGAGGGGTCGGGCAACTTGTCCCGATTTCGTGTGAGTTGGTAGAGAATTACCCAAATTATATTTTGGAAAAAAAACTCTAACAGCGCCAATCTTTGTAAAGTTATGGTCTGCCAATTGTGAACATTCGGATCTCAATAACTGTGAATATTTCTTCAATTAATATTTACAGTTGTCCTTCAAAAAAATTTTGTTTTGAATCGTTAGTTATCATTTTGCAAAAATCTCTAAACTGTAAAATTACATTTTAGCTTTGTTTTTACTTCACAAAATTGCAACAAGCGACATTGAAGAATTCACTCAGTATGAATTTAGATTCTTATTTATTTTAATGTACTTTAGTAAACCATATGGTTCCTCAACATAATAAGGATACTTAATTAACTTTTCAAAGAATAAGTATGAATTAATTGTTACTGAATTCATTGAAAAGTGACAAATTTATTACTTTTCTTTTTAAATTTTGTCATTTAAAAAATCCCATGTCCCGGTAATTTGCGGGAAATAGCCAAATTCAACTCTCGATTCAATCCTCTAGGTTATTGCAATTGTTATTTTTTTTTCAAAATTTGCATTTACGAAATTGTTTGCAAATGAAAAAATAGCATAAAATTATTTTAATTATTTGATTTCTTCTGATTTTATTTTCATGAAATAAGGCACTTCTAGTCTTTCGCAAATTTTGCACTTAAGGACCACAATTCAGAAAAATAAGTTTAAAAAAATGACCGTCATCAAGAGTGACAATGGATCTGGGGGGTGAGATTGGGTCGTATAAAAATACAGTCTTTATATGACCCAATCTCACCCTCCAGACCCAATGTCACTCCTAATGACGGAATGTATAAAAAAAATTTGACTCCCTTCATTTAAAATTAATGTTGGGCAAGAAATTAAAAATTAAGTTTTGTTTCCACCTTGCACAATCCTATTTGAGATATTCAATGACAATTTTCGTCAAATTTGGAAATGTTAAACAAAACATAAACAAACGACTTTGTTCTGGACATGATGAATTTACTACCTTCTTTAATGACAAGTCGTCAATTATTCTTTACAAGTTCATCAAAAATGTAATAGTATATATTCACTCCCATATCGTCGCCATCGTGCTAACTTGTCGTACGTGCATTTTGGGCCAAATTGAGTTAAGAACGCCATTTTGTGCAGCTCACAATGCCTCACCTTTTGACCTTCACAGATCCCCAAAATTCGATTTCAATCCTGAGATATTCAACAAAAACCGAAAAAACTCCGTGCATTTTTGTCACTTTACATATGAAAGTAGTTTCAATCTTGTCGTGCTATCTTGTCACTCCATGAAAATTGATGTAAGTGCGACAAAAGGCCAAAGGGATTTCAGGCCAGGAAAGTCAGGATGCGTTTGTCGCACGTACAAGCTAGACTACCGGAAACATTTGTAATTATAACTCGGGACTCCAGCAACCAACTTCAACCAAACTTTGGGACAATGCACAGAATGGTCAGCCAAACAAAACGTGTTTGTTATTGTTTACATTGAGTGCTCTCGTTTTTGAATATTCAAGGTCAAACATTAAAACGCGTTTTTCTCGGAACGTCAAAATGGCGGGTGCGACAAGATAGCACGACGACGTCGATATATCGTAATTTCTGATGCTCAACAAATACGTAATAACAGTTTAAAAGGGCGAATCTGCGATTTTAAGCAAGCAGTCTATCCCTTTTGCTCAAGTGACAGTTCACGTCAAGTAAGAGGGGGATAGACTGCTTGTTCACAATCGCTGATACGCCCTATTTAGCTGTTACTACAGAAATAAGCAAGAACTATTCCCAGCTTTTGAATGCTTTAGACATTAGGATTATTTAAAGTGAACCTCGCGATAAAATTTTCAGAAGAGCTAAAAAATCAATAGCAACAGTCAGTCAAATAAAATTAGATTAAACTAAGTTCTTTTTTTTTTGTTATTTAAAAATAGAGTTTTTTGATTAAAAATAGGGATTTGTATAAGAATTGGAGTATTTAAATCTGTTCCCATGAAAATTGCACAAATTCAATCGATCATTTCATACATCAACATATTTCCAAAAGATCCAAAGGTTTCCAAAAGCGAAAAAGTGTGTTCAGATCATTGCAAAGTATTAGCTCAACCTGCTCCATAGGGGTGTTCATAATATTGCCAAGAAATTTATTGAAGGTTATGTGTGCACGCTTTCTTTATTTTAGAAAACAGAGCGTTTAACAAAATTACCAACTTATATTGAAACAATTATCCAATTGTCCATACAAATAACTAAAAAATTGACCAAATTTTCTCCCATTTCTGCATGAACACCATTATCTGGCTAGATATCAATTTCTCTTCAAACCAAATATTGTTCAAGAAAAATATAATTTTCGCTCCATATCTCACCCTTCAATCGAGCTTAGAGCTTAGCTCGGGCCTGCCAAGTTGCCTTCCATTGGCGCATCCTGATTGGATCATGATGCCTTCATACTGCCATGCTCCATAACTTCATCCATCCAAGTCCAACCATGCAGCAGCATCATACCACACCACAGTTCCCAATCCAATCAAACCTCAGACCATTGACGAAAAGCCAACCGCACAATATGCTTTTGTGTGTGCATGCATCATACATACAAAAATTGCGAATCAGCTGCAGCATAACACAACATGGCACCACGACGGTGTGAGTGTGTGTGATCGGATTATGATTTTCCTTACATCTTCACACATTGTTTGGGCTCGGAGCCGGGGTTTCTGCAACCTGCAGTGCATCCATTGAGCTTACCGCTTTGCTACAGTTATCGAATCTGTGGATGATTCTTTTTCCTCTCCCGCTCGACGATTCCATGCTGAAAGTCATCTGCTCCGATGCAGTGCTGCAAAATTTCTTTGAGACAAACTTGTCTGTTTTTCGGATGAATAATAACTAGAATAAGAGCTCGCTGGATCAAGCCAGTCTAGACAGTGAGCGAAAGCGCAACTCTCGTTAGAGAGCAAATGAAAACAAAGCGTAAGTCAGTTGAGAGAATTGTCGCGCTCACCAAAAGAGAGAGCACTCAACGCTGACTCTCATTACTCATTTTTCAACACTGACTTCATGGACGTGTCTCTTTCAATCTTCACAACACTGAGTACCTATTTGCGATAGGGATTTCTGCGGTCGGTATGCATAACCTCATCATCTCTTTCGCAAGTTTGTGCAGAAAGCTCCTTTGGGATTTCGGGAAAAAAATCCCCGAAAAAAAAAGTGCATTTGCTTGTGTCCCGACGCCGCCTTTTGTCGACTGCTCGAACCTTCGTCATGGCAGCTGCTCCCAAACCCCTCATCGAATGCATACTTAATCCGCCGTGTACATATTTGCGGTCTTGCCCAAAGAGCTGACAAAAGGCGAACTGATCTTGTTTAGATATAGAAAAATGTGGTACGGCAAAAAGTGTCACTTTCGGGCGACCCCGTATTGATGCGGCTTAGGACCTATGATTTTCGAGAATTCATTTTTTTTCGACGTCTGATTCTGCTGTCATCATGGGCCGAAAAGGGTGCCGGAATTTTTGCGGGAAATGATGACCACGTCAAAGGTAGAGGGAAGATATGTCCTGATGAGGAGG
Organism: Culex pipiens pallens; assembly: GCF_016801865.2. Lineage (NCBI taxonomy): Eukaryota > Metazoa > Arthropoda > Insecta > Diptera > Culicidae > Culex > Culex pipiens. The sequence goes on from NC_068938.1 coordinate 160,179,546, forward strand.
CCATTGTGTGGGTTTAGTCGTGAAATGGAATTTGCTGTTTTTCTTTCTAACAAAAAAAATGGGCAGACTGAGGTATCGATGGGCAGTCAAGAGGGTGCGTGCATCCCTCGGGGGAATAATGAAACTGCCAGGTGATAATGTGACTTTTGTTGGAAATTAATTGACTTTTGCTGAGGGCTTTGGTTATGGTTGACTTTGTCGGTAAATGGGAAAAGAATCATCTCATTTACATTTTGAAATTGAGAGTTCTTGAGATGACATGTGGAGAAAGGGCATTTTGCGTTGATTTTGGTTATTTGTTCAGCTTGTGACTTTGACTGTAGTTTTAATTTTTTGCAAACGAAGAATTTGAAGTCATTTCAAATTAATGTAGTGGCCATCTAAAAAAAACAAAGTTCAGCTAAACAACTCAACAATCTCTATCATTCCAAGTGCCCACCCCAATCCCAAAGCAGCTGGCTCTCCAAGTCTAGCCATCTGGTCTCCGAAGCCCCTCGGGGGAGACCTCGGTTGTGCTCCAGTGAATTGAATCATTATATACACACACATTTCTTCAACCATCAGCACAAAATGGCAAAATGGAGCAGTAAAAATTACATCACACACGTTCTTTCCATTCTCCTCCCCCGTTACAAAGCCAAGTCAAGAGTCGTTAATCCCGTTAAAGTTCTGCTCAATGGGAACACCTCTCCCGACCTTCCCCAACAGATGTGTTTGCGGGGGCGGGTTTCTTTGGGGTTCACTTTGAGTCGTGCTAAAAGTTCCACTAATGGCGACTAATGGCAAGATGACATAAAGGTGCTAACGGACTCGTCAGTGTGGTACTGTTGCCACAAACCGAGGTAACCCTTGATGAGGCAATTTTCACAATCACAATAGAATATGTTTCTTTGAAATTAGAAATTTTGTGAAATGTTTAAACATAAAGAGCTCAAAACACATCCAAATAAACTAGTTTAGCCGTAGAGGGTTAAGGGTCCATAACTAGGCTAATTTGGTGGTGAGTAGCCACAGTCGTTTCGAGATGATGAACGAGTTGTTAAGGTTGTTGCAAAAACGTGTGTACTCTCTTTGGTGACGATTATGAAAAGGGCCAAATGTGGAGGCACTTAAGAACACTTTGGCTAATTGTATTCGTGGGAGGTTTAATTCATTGCTAGAACGTGGGAAACCTTCAAGAACTGTTCTGCCGATCCAAAACTACAACTCATAATTTAATCTCCAACATAATGCATTCACCGTCGGCTATGATTACATTAACAATCGATAAAATAAACCTTTCGATTAATCGTCCACCTGAGCGCCGTAACCACAGGTTGGCAGCAATTGATGTTAACGTTGAAAATGTGATAATTTTACGTTTACCGAGGCTCGTCAAAAGGGGCCATTCTCGGCGTGGCGGTGATGCCGCTGGATGCCATCATTTGTTAGCAATTTATTACAAGAGTATGAAAAGCTCGCGAGTGATTGCTCAACCGCGAGTCGTCGTCGGTGAGAGGGAGCAAAAAAAAAAAAAAAGAAACACAAAATCGACACCGCGCTTCTGTCGTTTATGATGAGCATCGTGCTATCGTTAAATTCGATCGTTAAAAGATAAGTGATTGGAGTAGCATAGAGGGGACAACCCTCCCTCCACAATGGAAGCGCTTAGGCTTTGAGCTTTGACGAGGGAGGTGAGCTGGGATGCTGTAACTTAGGGCTTATTCCATTCAAAATCACTAATTGATTTTACTTTTAAATGTATTTATAGAAGAATTGTTTCGACTTCTTTTACTATTCCAGAATCCAGATGGATAATATTTCAGCCAGGTTATTTCACATATCTTTCAATATTTTTTAAATATTCCAACAGGAGCAGTACTTTTTATAATGCATAACAATTTCAACATTAAATTTTTGAAATCTCTATATAAACTTTTTACCAAAGAGAGCATTTTCAGTATAAACCAATTTATTAGAAGTTCAACCTTAAAATGTGATTACAGTTTCAGAAAAAAAGATTGAAGAAAATTCTAATATACGTGCTCACCAATTACCCAAGAAAAAAAAAATGTTTTAAAAAAAGTTGTACGAGCTGGTCGAAATTTGGTCTGGGGGTTCCTTACCAAAATAATAAGACCCGTTTCTGCAAGGCCATTAGGTTCACCTACGCCTTGATAGGGTGGTCCGATAAATGGCATTTTAGTCAATTTTTGCAAAACCATATTAAAAAAAAAAAATCTGGGTTGCATTCGACAGGTTACTGGTTGAGATTTTAGAAAATAAAAGCTTGGAATTTAAATATATACATATTAAAAAAGTCGTAATTTTTATGATTGAAAGACGCATTTTATTGTACCCAAAAAAGCGCAGCTCATCGCTTAAATTTTCAAGTCAAACCAGAACACAGATTTTACATTCCGAAATTAATATCTAAACATCCCCTCATTGAATCTACACATTTTTCTTTATGTCAAGTAAAATTAAACTGAAGTTTATGCAACAATTTGCAAAAAAAGATTTTTTCAGCACGAGCTGATTTTTTTTGCTACGAGGTTTACCGAGTTGGATGAATACGACGAAAGCTGAAAAAATCAAGTTTTGCATCAAGTTGCAATTTTGTAAAACGCTTTTTAGATGGAATTTTATGTCAAGCATCCATGTTTTGAGCAAATTCAATGTTCATATTAAAAAAAATTAAAAATGTTACTTTTCGGTACTAGAGCTGAATAGTTGAATTTTTCATGTATTGAAAGGTATTAATTTTCCATTCAGTTATTTTTGGTAGAGAAAAGTAGGCCATTTCATCGAGTTGTTTCACGACGGAATTGAAATAAAATTCCAGACAAATGCTCTTGGGCCCGAGAACTCCAGCAATTTTAGTTTTAGACTTTTTCGAGTAGTACGCAAGAATGTTGAAAATCCAAAAAAAATATCCTTAAAGCTCAACTCGTACCCGAATGCAACCCGGAGCGATAAAATCGGATGAACGGCGTGGAGCTATGATTTTTTATGATGAAAATAGAAGTTTATGCAACAAGTTGCAAAAAGAGGGTTTTTTCAGCACGAGTCGTACATTTATCCAACTAGGTTCACCGAGTTGGATAAATACGAAGAGTGCTGAAAAAAATCAAGTTTTGCAACGAGTTTCATACAACATTTTTTGCAATTCCAAAAAACACACACTGAGTGAAATTTTAAGTCAAATTTTCATGTATTTTGTCAATAAATCGCTTAAATAAAAAAAATGTTGAAAAAAGTTACTTTTCGAAACAAGTGCTGAAAAGTGTTGCTATTCGATTCTGTTATTTTTGGTACAGAAAAGTAGGCTATTTCGTCGTTCAAGAATGACAGGAAAAGTGAGTAGTTTTACGACAGAATTGCAAAAATGTAGTTTTTGCAAAAATCTACGCAATTGACCATTATTAAACAGCGTTGGTTGGCAAAATGGCAAAAAACGGATCTAATAGCTTCGGCCGGGATTCCATTTGGGACCAATGTTTGGGCTGATTGTACCACTTTTCTTCTAGATCCTCGTTGTTTTCGTGGAGAATTGCTGTATTTTGAAATAGAAAATGAATATTCTTTCGATGTAATTATATAAAAATGACCATTAACAAAATTCCCAAAAATCGGATCACAAAAATACATCCGCTTTTTTAAAGTCAAATTTCAGGTAAGTCTGATACCTTACAAAATGAATATACTTCTTTTCAATAAAAATGTTTTCATAATTTTAAGACCAAGCCTAATATTAGAAAACATTCCACAGTTCCGAGCAGACGGAAAAAACATGGGAATAACATTTTTTTGATATTTGAAAATACCAGGAAAATAACATGTTATGTTATTTATAACAAGTCGTTGAGCGATTCCAGCCCAAAACAGGAATATTTTAGATACTTTTTTTTCGGCCCTCACCGATTTCAATGAAACTTTATAGACATGTTATCCAACGCTTATGTAAGCAATTTTTGTGTATATGGAGTATGTTTCACTCGATAATGACATTTGAGAAAGGCGTAAGTGTTTTAAATATTTTTCTGTTTCGTAATTTAAATATTTCTGTATCTCGAAGCCGTTGCATCGTATCAAAAAGTTGACAAAGACAAACTTGTAGAAAGTTTGACGAGCTTTCCGAAAAAAATACACTGAAAGAAAAAAACAAGCCACTTTTCTCAGATTTTTTTAATGATTTTTTAAGTAAAATAGTCAAATTTGAAGGTGAGCGCGCGATTGAAAAGTGCTCGAAACGTCAAAATTTTGAAAAACTGAACAGGGAATCGATTCTCCAGACAATTCTACATAAAAGTCTCCATATTTACCACTGTCGTAAGTCATTTACTTGAAAATAATGATTTTTTTTATTGTTTGTGACAGTTTCTATAAGACAGACTTGATTTTTGAGTCTCTTGAATATTTTTACCGGAATGTTCGTCAAATTTCCCATAAGATTGTCTTTGACCACTTTTCAAAATAACTCGTTTTTTATGAATCAAGCTTATTTACTATCCAGGTTACTTCCATGCACTGAACTACACTGAAAATAATATTATATTTTCAATAATGATAAACGTAATTAACTTATATCTGAAAGCCCATACTTTCAATTGAAATGTGGTCCTAGACAATTTTATGAGAAATTTGTCGAGCTTTCGGGTAAAAATATTTACGAGACTGAAAACCGTTACATAGAAATTGTCAAAAACCATCAAAAACCCATGTTTTTTCAACATTTTTATTTTGAAAACAATTTTTTATTTTAACTTCACAAGGATTCGACTTAGAACAGTGGTCAATATGGGGACTTTTATGAAAAATTTTCTGGAGAATCTATCCCCGAAATCATTTTCTGAAAATTTTGACGTTTAGAGCAATTAAAAAAAAACAGTTTCAGTCAATGATTTTTGTATTTTTTAGGTGAGTTGCTCCATCCTGCATCATTTGTGAGTCTTTTTGTTACATCGTGAGCTCACCTGCAAAGTTGACTTTAAAACTTAAAATTAAAAAAATCTCCTAAAAGTAGCGTGTTTTTTTTCTTTCAGTGTATTTTTTTCGGAAAGCCCGTCAAATTTCATAAAAGTTTGTCTTTGACCGCTTTTTGATACGATGCAACGGCTTCTAGATACAGAAATATTTAAATTACGAAATACAATTTTTTTAAACGCTTAAGCCCTTCTCAAATGTCATGTCTACAAAGTTTCATTGAAATCGGAGAGGGTCGAGAAAAAAGTACCTAAAAAATTCAAGTTTTGAACTACCGTTGCTCTATAGGATTGTTATTGTAATAACAGATAAATAAAATTTAGAGTTTTTTTTTCGAACAAATGTTGTCATTCTTTTTTGTTATTTTAAAAACTAATCCGATCATCCCAATAACATTACATTACAAAAAAATGTTATTTCCAAGTAGTTTTGGAAAATTTTGGAAAAAGTATTTTCATTCAAGAAATATCTTTAAAAAAGTTATGTAATTTTTACTAAGGAAGAGTATTAAAAAATCTTCGATTGATTTTTATGTTAAAGTTTACCACATTTTAGCTGAATGCGCTGGACTCTAATCCTGTTGACTTAAACACCCGCGCGACATTAGGCCGCGTTTGCTGTGATAGCTCAAAGAGCCTTCTCCTTCAACTCAAATTACCGGTGGTCGGTGGCAGCCCAGTCTGTGGACCAATAAAATTGCGCACAACCACGTCCATCCACACAAGTCTCCACCGCGGCGAAGGCGGCTTATTAGCATTTAATTGAAGGCTTCACCGGCGTAAGTGATACCACTTGGACGGAGTTGATCGTTGGGATGTGGATAGATTTATGGGTCGTGCACTATCACGTACCCATCTCGCGCGAGGGACTCTACCGCTGAAGGAGCTGTTGCCGATCAATTGCAACACTATCACGAGAAGGGGGGCCCTGTCTTGCGTGAAGAAACGCTAAACCCCCGCCGGAGATTCATTGGCCAATTTGATTAGACTAATGAGTGGGTTTTATGGGTAATTGGACGTGATGTAAGAGTTGGACGGTTTGCGCACTCATCAGCTGTGTGAGGGGGAAGGTATTTATAATTTTATTACAATTTCTGACAATATTCAGTAGGAGAGGCGTAGAACCGCGAAGGTAATGGTTATGGTCTCCATAAATGATTGAATCGTTTTAGTACTGTTGAGAAATAATGTGGGAGTTGTCATTCAAGTCCCGTAGCAGCTTTCTAAAATTTTGACAAAACATGTTGATATTTTGTTAGTTCATACACCCAAGCGGCGGTCACATGATTGTGATGCATGGTGGCATGAAAGTATATCAGAATCTGCATGAAAACTGTCCTCATGCATTTTTTGCGATATAGGGGTATGACATTTTTGCCCGTTACCGACAATTATCGACATTACCGACGGCTTTTTGGTTGTATTTGACAAAAAAAAACCATTAACAGAACGAGGTTTGAACTACCAACTTCTTGATTATTGATCCGACGCGCTACCACCGCGCCATGGACGCCTGATGAAATGTGAGTGAAAGAGCACCAACATATGCTTCTCTTTGGAGTGTTGCTCGGGGACGGGCCAGCGTTATATGTGTTGGTGAGAACTGCAGATCACTGAAATGTTTACACGCGGGCAAAAATGATCTAGGGGCTTGCTGCAAAAAATGTTATAAAATATGACATTTTCTGCAGCAAATCCACTGTTGCAGATTTTGAGATATATTTTTCCTTTGGGTGTAGTTAACTATAAAACTTTCTTAATGTTTAGAACTTTGGCCTTTGTATCCAAGTTTCAACATCATTTGCATCGATCTTTCAGTTCAAGTTAATTGAAAACTAACACTCCGGTATTTACTTTTAATTCCAATGCTCCTAAAATCAGCCTTTGCTCTCACTTTCCCAGGAAATCACTCTCCAAGCTTAAAGAATAAAAAGAACAGTCCAACGCAGTTGGTACACGAGTGTTTGCTAAATCGTACATTAAAAGTCAATTTGTATTAAAATAATCCAATGCTCAAGTTCTTGCTCGTTTCACCCGTTTTGTTCTTCGTCCATGTTGGCCGCCTTTTTTTGTTGGACCTCCAAAACCCTGTGAGTGAACCCGCGTCGGGCTTGTTCTTGAACAAATATGCACTGCCAAGCTGGTTGATGATGCTTTTCGAAACTGTGGCAGCCAGAGGCAGCAAAAAATCAAATGCAAATTAACACTCAAATTATCAAGCTCTAGAAAATGTTTGTCCATTTTAACCCACTAGAAAAAAAAATCGGTGAAATTTTCTGTGCCAAACTGCTTGGGAATTCAAGTGTTAATGCGCAGTCAAAAAAGGCAAGCAACTGGAGAGTGTAACTTTATGGGACCGTTTGGGCTGCACCCGAAAGGGAAGGATGCAACGAAAAGACGAAGGAACTTCACACATATGAGAATGTTATTTTTAAATTAAACTCTCGTCGGCTATGGCTCAGGGAAGAAGAAAAAATTAGATGAGTTTTTGCCCTTTTCTTCATCGGTTTTAATCAGTTTTTGGAACAGCGCTGGTTGAAAGATTTGATCAATTGGCTGGGAATACATATTAGGCTTGAAATACAAGCATCCATTCCGTTGAGCATTAATAAAATAAAATGTGTTTTTTATCCTGATTAAATTTCAAACAACATCGATCATCTTGGGGAAAGATTTGTTTGTGAAGAATAATGTTTTGTTTCAAAGTAAGGTAAAAGAAACAAAGTTCGTGACTATCGGGTCTGGTTTGTGTTGAAAGGTCGCAGGACTCAAATAAGATTTTAAAAGTGAGAAAAAAATGACATCATTTTTAAATGTTTATGGTTTGATTATACAAAGTCACGAAGAGACCTTCGGATAAATGAACTTAGGTTATTCGAGTCTGTGTTGTCAAATTTAAAAAAAATATCTTTGAGTTCATGAAAATATTGACTAAGCACATTTTTATTTTTATTTCCTAACAATTTCTGTGCAAACTATAAAAAATAAAATATACAGGAAATGTCTATATGTTGCTGCTATTTTGTTCGCAAACAATAAGAATAAACAAAACTTATTTTATACCTCTGATGTTTTAAGTATTTTTTTTTGGCTTTAAACCTCCAGATATCTTTAAAGTTATTGAAAAAGAGTTAGGTTTCAACTGAAGCAGCAGCCATTATAAAAAGCAAATTTATCGATTTTATTTATGCCACCAATAAATTAATATTTTACTTGATTTTATAAGATTTTGATTATAATTTTAAAAGTTAAGAATGTATTAAACAATATTTCAAAAAATCCTCAATCAAAACTAGAATTAATTTTTTTAAATGAATTTTGTGTGTTTTTTGGATCTCAAATTGAATTGAATTGAAGAGACTTAGACTTTTTTCATTTTATCCCTTTCAGGCCAGAATTAAAAAATATGATGATGAGAAAATGTTTCTCATGGCCATACGGCATTCGTAACATTCAATATTACGCACTTTTAAAATGTTAGTCTTGATTTGAAAATTTTGAAAATTTAGTTTTCGAAAAGATCGGACAATTTCACAAATGTTTCATATTTTAACATTGTAAATCGAACCATTAGTTGCTGAGATATCGACGTTAGAAATAAGGACTATTTTGAAAAAGTTGGTTATAACTTGAAAACGGTGCACTTTATCAAAATTTCACTAAAATACTGAAAAACAGTATTGATTCAAAAAATCTTAACTCGGTCACAGATTTTTTGAACACCCTGAAAATTTTTTGAAAGGTTGACATTCGATGTCTTCAAAAACACATCATAAAAATAAAAATAGTGTTTTTTTGGCAAATCAAGTTTTAGTTAGAAAAAGTTTTTTAACGTGTATCATTTTCTTTCAGTGTAGTCCTTAATTATACCTAAAACTTTGCCGAAGACACCAAATCGATCAAAAAATTCCTTCAAAAGATATAGATTTTTGAATTTTCAAACATAATTAAAATTAAATAAAAAGATTGATTTCGTAGAGAACTCGAATATATCAAATAAAATAATGGTTAATTGTTTCAAAGCAGTATTGAGAGGGTTCATACAAATACTTTTATAAATTTTATTCTGAAAAGTTTCTCTGAGAACTCGTATTTTTTGTAAGAAACAACATTTTCAAGTTAAGGGATTAAATACATGTAAATCGACAAAAAAGTCAAGGTTGGTGTGGGCACGCACTTAATTTCATTTAAAATCTGTTTTTAGGGCATTAAAATATACATTTTTATCTACTATCAAAACAAATTTGAAGACATTTGGTTGTATCATTGCCGAGATATAGCTATTTGTAGTTAGCAGTTTCAAAAAACGGGTGCCACGATATCTTAACACTGCCTTAACCAAATCGGCTAAAAAAAAGGTGAAGACTCGTTAAACCGGTTCCGTGTGCATGACGAAGAAAGATTCCGAAAAAACTTATTTAAAAAAATATATATTTTTTGGGTGTTTTTCATATAAAAAGCAAAATTTCAAAATCGGGCTTCGTCATGCACACGGGATATGTCTTGAGAATCTTAACCCTGAATACTTCTAGCTAACGTGAAATTTCCCGAGGATTCCGAATATGTAAAAATTGAGCCCAAAAAGTGCCGTCTTCTTGGGCTACAGGGCAAAAGTTAAAAAATCCATTTTTAACAGTAATTTGCAAAAGCTATGAGAAAAAGTTCAACCAATCCTGGATGTCTATGGCTCATTTTAAAGTGCTTCAAAAGGCCTTAAAATGCATTCAAGAGAGTTGGATTTGATGAAGTTTTACGGAAATGCGAGCAATTTTAAAATTTTATGTTTTTTGAACCTCAAACTTCAAAGCTCGTTTTACCCCACTTCTCTTTGTCGTAGAGGGCGCATATTTGACATGGGTTTATCTCATTTATAGACAAACAAAAGCTGAAAGTTTCATCCAAATCGGTGCCATATTGACAAAAACTGCCTCTTAAAATTGGTTTAAAAATTGAAAACAAATGAAAGATTAAAAAGAGCATTATGGATTTTTCAGTTTTTTCATTCAAATTCTATTTATATTCAGAAGATAATAAATTCCCAATGTGTTAAACTTTTAAACATAAAGGGTTTCGGATGTTCTTTCACCTATGTGTTGATATAATTTATCAAGTTGCATTACTAAATGACATAACGAAAGTTGGAAAAAGTTGGAAAATAACCCATAGATTTTATTTTTCATTCGATTGTAGAAAAAGTTATTTAATGTTAGGATTTATGAAAAAGAAATGTACAGATTTGAAATGAACAGTCAAAAACTTTCTACCCTCAGTGTACAAAAAAGTCACTTTCAAGAACCTTATGGGAATTCGTCTCGCGCCAACTCGTCACAGAAAAGAACAGTTTGCCCTCGAAAGGCCTCTACCGGGCAGCTGTCTCCGCCTGGCCAATAGCTTGAGAATACAGAAACTCCAGAAGCCATTTGAAAGTGCACCCTTTACCTCTAGCGCTTCCAGGGAGTGCGCGGCAATTCGAGTACTCCAAGTCAACGGCTAGGTTCACCACCAGAGATGAATAAATGATTTACCATTTCTCAAGGTCCTCACGGTCGTCCAACAAATGACGGGTTTGCCACTCCAAGTTCTAGCCTCAGAAATGAATAGAAATACTGCGCGGAACAATGAATGGGTTTGGTTTCTTGTACTACAAATTTGATTAAAATTCAGTAGCAAACCGGCTATTCATCCGAAACGCTGAAAGGAGATTTTCTCCTGATGAACGGCACACGGAGGCGGTGTGCAGGTGTGAATGGTTGGATTGCAGCATTTTTACCGTTTGACTTTACTGTTAAACAAGGTATTGTTTGAACTTTGAAAGGGTGGAACAAATCTATCGCAATGGTGAAGAATTTTCTTCAATAGCTACGGCTTTTGTTATGTTTGAAAGTAGAACCTTCAATGACCATTTCGCTCAAAGTTTCATTATTGCATCAGGCCATTTCCAATTTCATCCCAAAGGAAACTAAAATTACTTCAAATAAAAGTGGATTGCCTGCAATAAACACCCAACATTGTCTTAGTTCAAAGCATTCGAGCCTCGGAATTGGCCAATAACCTTAAACAACATTGTTAACAAATTATCTCAACCTTATTATATTGCACCTGCCACCTTTAAAAGCATCCTCTTGCATGCTTAGAACCATCATTGCCGGACGAGTTCAATTAAAATCACATCACACAACCCAGCCATCCTGGAATTCCTTAACGAACTCCCGCCAGCTGCTCCACTTTTGAGCGCCAATACTGCAATCATCTTCTTAAGAGCCTCGACTCGTTGTTGTCCTCGTATGAGCCCTCCGCCCTTCAGGATACCGTGTGGTTCCGGATTAGGTCCCAGCCCTGGCATTACCGGTCGTCCCCGCGGCCGCAAATTAGCTGCTAATCTATATCTTTTACATAAATACACAATCGACGGCAAGAGGTCCGATGTTCTTAAAAAGGTAGAAGGGAAGGTAGGAGGGACGGTCGAAACAGATCCTCTATCACCCGAATTATTATCATTATTGCCCACTAACTAACTAACTAACCAACTAACGATGTGTCTGTTTTGTAGACACTCTCCTAAGCTGGCTTCTCGTTTCGGGAATACCTTTCGGGACCTTGTTAGGCTCGTCGTATCCAGAACCTTCGTCGCGCGAGCCCTATAATCATCGTTCTTTGGGTTCCCTACTTTTTGTCTGTTGGGTCTGGAGTTGCTGCAGAGCCCAATTTTCGACAGGCTGATCTCGTATTTCATTTTCCCCGCACAAGCGCCAACGCCATAATTAATATTTATTCTGTTTGCCGTTCTGGGGGCAGATAGGACGTTCTGCTAATACAACAAAGACAATGGAATTTTTAAAGTTTCTTTATTTTGGTTGCTAGTTGAATGTGACCCACAAATGGTAATTCGAAAACAGTCGACATGTATGATAAATGGTTAATTTTTATTAAAATGAGCATGATATGATAATGTCGACGTCGTCGTGCTATCTTGTCGCACCCGCCATTTTGACGTTCCGAGAAAAACGCGTTTTAATGTTTGACCTTGAATATTCAAAAACGAGAGCACGCAATGTAAACAATAACAAACACGTTTTGTTTGGCTCACCATTCTGTGCATTGTCCCAAAGTTTGGTTGAAGTTGGTTGCTGGAGTCTCGAGTTATAATTACAAATGTTTACGGTAGTCTAGCTTGTACGTGCGACAAACGCATCCTGACTTTCCTGGCCTGAAATTCCTTTGGCCTTTTGTCGCACTTACATCAATTTTCATGGAGTGACAAGATAGCACTACAAGATTGAAACTACTTTCATATGTAAAGTGACAAAAATGCACGGAGTTTTTTCGGTTTTTGTTGAATATATCAGGATTGAAATCGAATTTTGGGGATCTGTGAAGGTCAAAAGGTGAGGCATTCTGAGCTGCACAAAATGGCGTTCTTAACTCAATTTGGCCCAAAATGCACGTACGACAAGTTAGCACGATGGCGACGATGTGGCTCTCACGTTTAAAGTGTTTCAGTTTCAAATAAATTCAAAATTTATGATCTCTGAATAATTTTGATTCAGAAAAAGGAATTTTATAGGTATACATTTATACATTTGATTGTTGTTATTATTTTTTATGCAAAATATTTTCATACCTTATGTTTACACACAAGATTAAGATTCTAGTCAGAAACTTTTGTACTGTACTGTTTTCGTGTAGTTTTTACCGCAGTTTCTGTTGTCTAGTTTTCTCACTCTACGTTACTTGTAAACACACACATATTTGTACTCACAGAACACAAACAGATGGAAAAGGGTCAGTGAACTTGTCCTGACCGCTCAGTTTCTTGAGGGAAAATATCCCAAGATCAGTCCCATTCCCTGACAGACCTCAGAACAGGTCAGAACAGTTCGGTTCTGTTCAGTTACCGCGAAATACAATCTAGTTTAAACGCGAATAAAGAGTTTCTGTTAAATATAGTTTCGTTTTGTATCGTAACAACAGTTGTTTGTAATTACCGGGAAAGGAAGTGCGACAGGATCATACAGACGCTCTTATGTGCGCAATCACCTTATATGATCGAATTCGGCCTTTTACCCTGAAGAAATGCAAAAAAAAAATCGCTAGAAAAATTTAATTATAGCCCAGTGTTATTCAGAAAAAATCTTTAAGACAAGAAAATTTAATCGAGTATACGAAAACCTTGTCAATGAAGAGTTGAATGTGAAAATTAAATAAACTAAATTGATTAAAATGCCATTCAAACTTAACGAGAATTCCTTCCGGTGAGGAATTCTCCCCTAGAAGGATATTTTAACATTGTTGGGGGTATAAGGATGCAATCGAAATCCAATTAAATGGCAACATGTTAAACCCTTATCAAGTACTAGCTTTGCAACTTTAATGCTTTTAGTAATCTTTTAACAAATGTGAATTCTTTGAAAAAGAACAAAAAAAACCATGGTCCTGTTCAGCATTGTTTCAGTTCCTTGGATTTTATCTTTGAAGGCGAATATTAATATTGTTGACAAAACAACAATAATTCAGAAATTTATCTCGAAAATATCAAACTTTCCATCGAATTGTGCAGAAAACGAATTCAGAGGGGTACATGTTTGTTTAAAAATAAATAATTCCTTAAAAAAAATTGTATTAATTTTTCGAGTTTTTTTTTTGCATTTTTAATGGTAGGGGAAATCTACCCTTTCCAATCAAACACCTATCTTCGTCATATGGAGAGTTTGATGCTCGATTAAAGCTCCAAAAATAATATTTGGGCTATAAACTTACCAGCAACAGCACCGCCTCGAGTAAGCACGCAAATGTATGCCACTTACTGGCCAAAAAGATCACATTTAATGCACTTTTGATCATAATTTGTATTTTGCGAGACCACTTCTCATCATTTTGTTGGCACACACAGTGACACACACGAGAATCCCTCAAACGCCAAAATTATCGCCAAAATTAACTTTTCACTTTCGCTTACTTTTTCACGGCGCTTAAGATATGAAATTGCTTCCAACTACCGGCAACATGTTCTTTTGATCATTAGTAAGGCACTCACTTGAAGAATAATCCCGAAAAATGTAATAAATTAGCAAACGCCATCAAAAAAACAAACGCGCCAAGTCGTTTGACGTTTCAATTTTCACTTTGCATTCCAATCGAAGGCTGAAGAAAACCGAGCAAGAGACGAAGGCAAAAAAGAACAAAGGCTGGCCGTCAACACCACCAGCAGCACAGCCAGCGATGCCAGGAAACTTTCCCTATAAATGCCACTTTTCGTGAGTGTTCGTTTGAACTGTCAGCGCAAATGGCAACACTCGACAGAGTGTTGGAAGAAAAAAGAACAAAGCCGATATTAGAAAAATGGACGTGGCCTAATGCATTCGCCTCGATTAGAATACCCTTGGGATTTTTTTTTTGTTAAATGCTTGGTAAAGAAATAGAATAACTTTTAGTGAAAGTGAAAATAAACAGAAATGTTCACAAAAACTTGCTCTACTCGTTGGTGTACTTGGTTTTAGTAAAATTCAAGGGAGACTCTAAATTATCCAGCATCATTCAAACACGATGCTTATTAGGATTAAAATGGGTAGATTTCCCCTAGCTGGATTTTCTGTCATCTTCTCACGTTTATTGGAAACGGTCGTGGATATACCTAGGGGTTCCCAATTGGTGTGAAAAATTTCAGTTCATAGAAAAATTATGGATTAAAATTTTGATTTTTAGTCACTTCTCTGGCATCAGGAATAATTGTTTGAACATGCTCGCAATTCTTTTACTCAGTCGGAAAAACATTACTTTTCTTGAAAAAAGTATCATTTTTAACCACATGACCGCTCCTATTTCAGGCTCGATGCCGCCATCATGTGACCGCGTGCTCCGTTTGTTTGTCAACAAACCTGCAGCTGGATGGTAAGACGAAGTTCAGGGGGAGAGGTTTTGACATTTTTATGCCCGCATCTGGCCCGCCGCCTATTTCGTCGGTCGTTGAGCCGACGGTCGTTTCCAACGACCGAGTCCAGTTAGGAACTGATCTTACAATACCATTGCTTAACCCTTTCAGGCCTGAGGCCTGAATTTTCAAAAAAAAAAAATCTTTTTTTAGTTAATGATTGGAAAATGATCCTTAAGGCCATACGAAAATTATAGGCTACTTCAGAAAATTTTGATTTTTGGGTCATACATATGACTCATCAGGCCTGAAAGGGTTAAACAAAAAAAAACAAAAGTTTTTTATTATTTTTGTGAGTTTTTGCATACTCTCAAACATGGACAATGGTCAAAAAACAATTTCTGTGAATTTTCCCAGTGTTTTAAAGATGAGCAGTTCCGCTGTTCTTCAATAGTGTTGTTCGAATTGGGCTTTATTTTTTTAAAGATAATTATTGCAAGGTTTTATATTATTTCAAAATGAGCAGTTCTTGAATTAATTAATTGAAGGGTTTTCTCGATTGGTTTATTTTCAATTTTTAATTTTTTTTAATTTTTGTTGGTTTATACAAGGTTTTGAAAAGTCAATACTTGTAAGATAATGCATTCATTCAGTTTTTATAAAGCTTCAGTTCCCTTTTGTATTACAAAATACTGTGAGTATTTGCATTTGCATCATAGAGGAACAGTAAGATAATGATTATTAAATAATATCATTTTTGTATTCCATAAAGTCAAGTTAATTAAAAAACTAACTTAATCCACCTATGTGGTTGGAGCCTTCCTCACTTATTACCAACAATTGCTGATATGATGGAATTGTACAAAAATTTCATCTATTTTTAAGATCCAGAATAAAAAAGTACATAAATATCACTTAAGTGGCCAAACCTCGAGACAGGGTTGCCAGATCATCAATGTTTTGGACTCGTTGGAAAGATTTTTTGATAACCTAACCAACGATGGGTTGAATGGTGGATCCGGACATAGTTTACATACATTTAAGTGAGATCCGGCTTCAAAAAAGTTCATAAATGTCACTTAAGTGGCCATATCTCGAGACAGGGTTGCCAGATCTTCAATGTTTTGGACTCGTTGGAAAGGTCTTTTGATAACCTAACCAACAATGGGTCGGATGGTGGATCCGGACATGTTTTACATACATTTAAGTGAGATCCGGCTTCAAAAAAGTACATAAATGTCACTTAAGTGGCCATATCTCGAGACAGGGTTTCATTTTCTTTATTATTTTCATTTTCTTTATTAGGGGGGGGGGGGTTGCCAGATCTTCAATGTTTTGGACTCGTTGGAAAGGTCTTTTGATAACCTAACCAACGATGGGTCGGATGGTGGATCCGGACATAGTTTTCATACATTTAAGTGAGATCCGGCTTTCAAAAAGTACATAAATATCACTTAAGTGGCCATACCTCGAGACAGGGTTGCCAGATCATCAATGTTTTAAACTCGTTGGAAAGGTCTTTTGATAACCTAACCAACGATGGGTTGAATGGTGGATCCGGACATAGTTTACATACATTTAAGTGAGATCCGGCTTCAAAAAAGTACATAAATGTCACTTAAGTGGCCATATCTCGAGACAGGGTTTCATTTTCTTTATTATTTTAATTTTCTTTATTAGGGGGGGGGGGGGGTTGCCAGATCTTCAATGTTTTGGACTCGTTGGAAAGGTCTTTTGATAACCTAACCAACGATGGGTCGGATGGTGGATCCGGACATAGTTTTCATACATTTAAGTGAGATCCGGCTTTCAAAAAGTACATAAATATCACTTAAGTGGCCATACCTCGAGACAGGGTTGCCAGATCTTCAATGTTTTGAACTCGTTGGAAAGATCTTTTGATAACCTAACCAACGATAGGTCGGATGGTGGATCCGGACATAGTTTACATACATTTAAGTGAGATCCGGCTTCAAAAAAGTACATAAATATCACTTAAGTGGCCATACCTCGAGACAGGGTTGCCAGATCTTCAATGTTTTGGACTCGTTGGAAAGATTTTTTGATAACCTAACCAACGATGGGTTGAATGGTGGATCCGGACATAGTTTACATACATTTAAGTGAGATCCGGCTTCAAAAAAGTTCATAAATGTCACTTAAGTGGCCATATCTCGAGACAGGGTTGCCAGATCTTCAATGTTTTGGACTCGTTGGAAAGGTCTTTTGATAACCTAACCAACAATGGGTCGGATGGTGGATCCGGACATGTTTTACATACATTTAAGTGAGATCCGGCTTCAAAAAAGTACATAAATGTCACTTAAGTGGCCATATCTCGAGACAGGGTTTCATTTTCTTTATTATTTTCATTTTCTTTATTAGGGGGGGGGGGGGGGGGTTGCCAGATCTTCAATGTTTTGGACTCGTTGGAAAGGTCTTTTGATAACCTAACCAACGATGGGTCGGATGGTGGATCCGGACATAGTTTTCATACATTTAAGTGAGATCCGGCTTTCAAAAAGTACATAAATATCACTTAAGTGGCCATACCTCGAGACAGGGTTGCCAGATCTTCAATGTTTTGAGTTCGTTGGAAAGATCTTTTGATAACCTAACCAACGATAGGTCGGATGGTGGATCCGGACATAGTTTACATACATTTAAGTGAGATCCGGCTTCAAAAAAGTACATAAATGTCACTTAAGTGGCCATTACTCGAGACAGGGTTGCCAGATTTTCAATGTTTTGGACTCGTTGGAAAGGTCTTTTGATAACCTAACCAACGATGGGTCGGATGGTGGATCCGGACATGGTTTACATACATTTAAGTGAGATCCGGATATATGTGAAAACACATTTTTATACATAACTTTTGAACTACTTATAGAAACTTCAATCTGTATAAAACTCGATCTATGGGACCCTAAACCAAGTCGAATGCAACAGGTTTGGGTTAAATCGGTTCAGCCAGTGCCGAGAAACATGAGCTAGTTTGTTGGTCACATACATACATACACACACACATACACACAGACATTTGTTCAGTTTTCGATTCTGAGTCGATATGTATACATGAAGGTGGGTCTACGACGTTTTTATACAAAGTTCATTTTTAGAGCAGGATTATAGCCTTACCTCAGTGAGGAAGGCAAAATACATTTAAAACTGAAAATAAAAATCAAATTGTTGGCAACAAATTAAAAAAAATATATGTTAAAATCCGGTTAGTTTGGACTGTTTGTGCTAAAAATCAACGTTTTTTATAAAGAAATATAAATTTAACTGATTTTTTTAAAGGAATTTTAGTTCGATAGTAATTTAATTAATAGTTTTTTTGTATCATTTTTTTCGAGTTTTTGGTAAATAATTTTATCAGATAGCAAGTTACAAATATGAGAAATAATATGCAAGTTCATCAGTTAACAATAGAATTCTTCAAATAATTTACAAATATAAGACATTGTTATAATAATATTTGGTTTCAACATCAATTTTTTCAAAAATTTCGAAGAAAAGGGATTAAAAAATTATTTGGAAATAATCCTGTGGTTAGTTTAAAAAAAAATAGTGTACATGGAATGCAAATTTTTATAAATTTATCAATCTTAAAAATTTAAATGGTTCCTATATTTTTTAAAATAATGCAATGTCGCAATATTAAGAAAGCATAATATTATGTTTCAGGATATTTTTTTAAAGAGATCTGTTGAGAAGAGAATTATAGACTATCTGAAAAATCCTATCTTGCAGTTGGGTAATTCTCCACCAACTCACACGAAATCGGGAAAAGTTGCCCCGACCCCTCTTCGATTTGCGTGAAACTTTGCTTTAAGGGATTATTTTGGTCCCTGATCACAAAACCGAGGTCCATTTTTCGATATCTTGTGACGGTGGGGCGGTACGACCCCTTTCAGTTTTCTGGTTTTTTTTTACTGAGACGCGTTTTTCAGTGATGTGTAGCTCGCAACTGTGATGAGATAGAAATTCGGTGTCAAAGGGACTTTTGTGTAAAATTAGACGTCCGATTTGATGGCGTACTCAAAATTCCGGAAAACGTATTTTTCTTCAAAAAAGATAAAAAAATAATTTTAATATCGCTGAAATTTTCCGTTACTCAACTGTCAAAAATCGTGAGACATGTCATTATATGGAAAATTTAATGTACTTTTCAAATCTGAAATAACCCAGAAGGGTCATTTTTTCATTTAGAACAAAAATTTTCATTTTAAAATTACGTGTTTTTTCTAACTTTGGAGGGTTACAATTTAGAGTGTGACAATGTTCTACAAAAATGTATAGCAGACAAAAACAAAAATTTTGATAAAAAAAGATAAAAGGTTTGCATGTATTCTTCACGAGTTATCAGAATTAAAAAAAAAGTTTTTTGAAAAAATTATGATTTTGACCATTTTGACCAGTTTTTCGAATTTTTCAACCCAAATCTCAATCGTGTGCTTTTGAAAGTATTTTTTTTTTTTTGAATGTTCAGCTAATTTTGCATAAGAATGACCCCATGGACGATTGTAACTTTGTAGAACATTGTTACACTCTAAAATGTAACCCTGCAAAGTTAGAAAAAACACGTAATTTTAAAATGAAAAATTGTGTTCTAAATGAAAAAAATACCCTTCAGGGTTATTTCAGATTCGAAAATTACATTAAATTTCCCATAAAATGACTTATCGCACGATTTTTGACAGTTGAGTAACGGGAAATGGCAGCGATTTTTTAACTTTTTTTGATGAAAAATACGTTTTTTTTTTTTGAATTTTGAGTACGCTATCAAATCGAGCGTATAAGTTTGACATCAAATTTCTATCTCTCCACGGTTGCGAGCTACAAATCACTGAAAAACGTGTCTTAGTAAAAACCAGAAAAATGAAAGGGGTCGTACCGCCCCACCGTCACGAGATATCGAAAAATTGACCTCGGTTTTGTGATCAGGGACCAAAATAATCCCTTAAAGCAAAGTTTCACGCAAATCGAAGAGGGGTCGGGGCAACTGCTGTGTGAGTTGGAGGAGAATGACTCAGTTTTTTTTTGTATTTTTTATTAAGGGGTTCTATTACTAAAGTAAACGATTGCATGGTAATCAGCATGATTCACGAATATGTAGAAAAGACAAAAGTATTTGATTTCGAGCGTTTAATTTGAATTTTAAAGTTCTAAGATCCCAGAAGTAAGCCTAAAAGTTTGAGCTAAATTGGTTGAGTTTTAGTTGCTCCAGTTTTGATCTGAAGTTAGTATGGAACATTAATCAATTGACGATGGAGAATTGTAACTTTTTACATCTTCTAAGAGAAAATTTCCCAAAATCCTTTCAAACTTACCTATTCTTAGGTTTCTCATAGGTTTTGATCCGGCGAAAAACTTTGTAGAACATCGCAAAAAAATCTCGAAGACGAGAAACTTTTATCGAGTTGAGTATTCTTGAAGAAAAGTTAAAAAGTTAAAAAAAACTATTAAATTGATTAAAATTCCATTTTATATTCAGATTAAAACTGGAGCAGCTATACCTTAACCAAATATGCTCAAATATTCAGGCTACTTTCTGGGACTAGAATGCTTGAAAATTTTGGCTGTTGCGTTGAAATTAAACACTTATGTCTTTTTCATAGATCTGTGAACCACGCAATTATAATTCAATTTAATGTTTAAATCCTTGTTTTCTTTATCTTCCTTTCTTTAAACCAAAATATACGTATTTAATTTGCAACACTTCTTTATGGAGTTAACACTGTAATAATCATGATATACATGACTTTGTTAAAAAATACACGTTAAAATGTTTCTAGATATTTTACAATCAATTGTGTAAATTTTTAAAAATTAAGGTGCAAATTTTTAGGAATTGTTTTTTGCCCACATTCCTTGTAAAATATTCAAAATTAAAAGTAAAATAATCTATCACTAGATCAGTAGATAAAATTAACTTTGTTAGTTGAGATGTTTCAAAAAAGACGTTTTAGCATCACTTTTAAGTTGTTTTTTTCCTAAACAGAGATGTTCAGGAGGTTTACTAATTCTTAGGAAAAAATATCGATTGGGAGAAGAACAGAAGATTCAAAATTACCCTTGCAGTAAGTGTCATTATTCGTGTTAACCAACACATTTTACAACTACTCTACAAATTGAGCCATTTCCTGTGTCCTTCAGCCTTCAAGATCCCCAGCAAACCCACCACGGCTAACCTTCACACCTCTTTAAAGAAGTCCCAAAACCATTACAACAACCACCGAAAATCCTACCGCAACCTTCGACCCACTCGTTACCTTGGCCACAGCCTCAGCTTCCCCCGAAAAAAAAGTTCAAACCCCGAAATCTCCATTCATCAAATTATCTTGTCAACCGAGACTTCAGGTCATCCTTCGTGGAAGTTTTTTGAACCTTTTCTCCGCTGCTTACCAGCTACTATCACCTCGTGAATTCTTCACGCTCCAAGCCACCGCAGATCAAACCAACTCAGTCCCAGGTGGGGGGTCGTCAACGGTTGGTCCTAACCTTGAAAAAAAAGCAACGTTGCCCCGGGGGTCTCGCTGGCCAAAATCTCGCCTCAAAACCCATAAGTTCCGCATGGTAGGTGCCACAACTAGCAGAGAGAGAGAAAAAACTAAGATGTTGTTTGAGGCGTTGTTGGTTGGCCTTGCAACTACCTAAATTACTACCGCTAAACAGCTCTGGGGTACAAAAGTCCGGATTTTTAATGAGAAATGTGTTTCATGTTGTTGTTTTTTTTTCTTCTCGGTAAGGTTGTCCCTTAAGCACCGAGAGAGCACTGTGTTGTTTTACTACCGAGGGAGCAATAAAGTTGAAAATATTTTTATTGCACACTTTGGCTTGGTAAGAAGAGAGGCCCTCCCTGATGAGGAGAGGACCCCAGGACCAGGACAACGAAGAAGACGTTGACGACTGTACCGAACCTGATGATGACGACGACGACGACGAGCAGGTCACACTACGATGTTGCCTGCCTGACGTCCGATTTGGTTAGAATGCACGGTGTGTCAAACTATGTTTTATTTTAAAAAAAATGCAAAAAAGAACAACAGAACAACAGAACAACAGAACAACAGAACAACAGAACAACAGAACAACAGAACAACAGAACAACAGAACAACAGAACAACAGAACAACAGAACAGCAGAACAGCAGAACAACAGAACAACAGAACAACAGAACAACAGAACAACAGAACAACAGAACAACAGAACAACAGAACAACAGAACAACAGAACAACAGAACAACAGAACAACAGAACAACAGAACAACAGAATGATAATATTTATGGAAAATATGAATTTTGGCTCACCGTGTTTGCTCAGAGTGCCTGTTAGAACATTACGCTGATGGAGATGGCACATAACTATTACCTCCGAAATGGGTTCATAGATCCTTCGGAAAAAGAGCGGTTCGTCGTTGTGTTAGCACACACTTTCAGCATTGTAAAACGATAAAAGGCTAAAAATTTCTCCACTCTCAAAGACCCTGTTCTGGGAGGTAATGGAATATCCATTGATCGAAAAACAGCCACAAAGTGTAATTTCCATAATCGTTAAAATCGTTAAAAATAAAATCACTCAACGACACGGCACCAGACCGGCAAAGTCACTTTGGAGCGGCACTTTTGGCTGCACCCGAACAGAGCAGAGCCCAAGTAAGACGGGTAGAATCAACAACAGGCACCTGAATTGCTCGCGTTAATTCCATTAGTGACGTTGTTGTTGCGGGCAAAACTTTGATCGTCATCCCGGGACATACCGATTATCGTGTTTAAAATGAGTTTGTGTGTTGATAGTTGCATGCTGGTTTTGGTTTAGATAGAGAGGAACCTACCGATAAATTAGTAAACGATATCACATTGAACACATTGCAAAACGTTAATTTTTTTATCAAATGGAACACTTTGAAGCTTAACACAAAAATAGAAATATTACTCCAAAATTTTGTTTGACTAACAAATTTCAAGTCTTATATTTAATTAAAATATAATTAAAAACTCAAGAGCAACCCCAACAATCAATTCAATTCCCAAATCCCACCACAATAAAAAAAACACGATTCGGCTTTAAAAGTCTGGCCTTTGCGGATTTGCGGACCACTTCACCCCAGTCTCAATGCAATGTGTCTGATTTTGCTTCGAAAACGATGTTGATTCTCCACCAACAAACCGAAAGACATCCCCGCACAAACTGCATCACGCATCACCCCCTGAAGCGCATTAAATGCACATACCGCGAGGAGAAGATGGCAAATCTGCCACTTGAAAGCGCATCACCGGGCGTGCTCTTCTTCAGCCTCTTCATCGACAAACATTAAGCAAACAGTAAAACGTACAATCAAAATTAATGTTTGAAGTTAACGAAACGAGAGCGAGTTTTAATTTTTGCGTGCGAAGGCCGCAAAATCGGTATCCGTTGAGTGTTCAATGGCTTTAATTATGAAATTTTAAACAATCATATATTTTTTAAAATTTTGTTATTTATAATTTTGACAAAACTTCTTATCGTGATTTATTTAACGAATATTTCGTGCAGAAATAAAAAGTTTAATTTAAAATATTAAATGGACATCGAAGGTTAAGAACACATTACAGAACAACAACACGATATTAAAACTGCAGACAGCTTGTTGACTTTGAGAGCGAGACGGTTTGTCGGCGATGGATTACGGTCAGCTTTGGAGCCAGGATTGGGGATCTTTATCCTACTGGGCCTCCACAATTGGAATCTCTCCCAGTCGTTGTTGAGGGCGGCATACTTTGAACAACAACTTGCCAGCCGTGATCGCCCCCGTCACTGAACAAACATCCAAAATGACTTACAGAAATAAGTTTTAAAACTTCATTTACATTTAAACGAAATTTAAATTAAGTTCCTACAAAATAATGATTTTCAAAAGAATGTTTAAAATCCTGCAACATTGCAACACTTGTTTTCACAGCCTTTTCAATAGCCAGGTTTGCTACATTTGAATAAAAATGGATTTGAATATTCAGGTAAAGATTTTTTTCTAGAACCTCAAAATTTTATTTGGTTTCTTATTGATTAATAATGATTCCCAACCTTGAAAAGAAAAACGATATCTTTTTCAAAATAATTTTTAAAATCGTTTTCAGATAAATAAACTTAGCAATCGAAAATGACTTCACAATATTTTTGATAATAGTTTGAATTAATTTTAAGACATTGTTTTTGTGAACTAATATCAGACAACTTAAAAAGTCAACAAAAATATCGTTAAAAGTTTGTGTCAGGAGCAAAAAAATCAAAAATCTTCAAAATTTTAATGAATTATCGGATTTTGATATATTTTTTGAAAGTAAACCGGAGAAACATCTTATTTTCAACTGATAAGTTTTTCCTCATGATAAAATTTTAAACAAATTTACTGAACTGGGTAATTTTTTCATAAAAGTTTTTTTTTGTTACTTACAACCTAAAGTTTGTAGCATGATTAAATGAATCAAAATTTACTAAGAAAACTGATCTCCAGAAAATCCCTAAAAATCTGAAGATATTATCGGTTTCTATCTAGGGGAAATCTACCCATTTTAATCCTAATAAGCGGTCGTGTTTGAATGATGCTGGATAATCTAGAGTCTCCCTTGAATTTTACTAAAACCAAGTACACCAACGAGTAGAGCAAGTTTTTGTGAACATTTCTGTTTATTTTCACTTTCACTAAAAGTTATTCTATTTCTTTACCAACCATTTAACAAAAAAAAATCCCAAGGGTATTCTAATCGAGGCGAATGCATTGGGCCACGCCCATTTTTCTAATATCGGCTTTGTTCTTTTTTCTTCCAACACTCTGTCGAGTGTTGCCATTTGCGCTGACAGTTCAAACGAACACTCACGAAAAGTGGCATTTATAGGGAAAGTTTCCTGGCATCGCTGGCTGTGCTGCTGGTGGTGTTGACGGCCAGCCTTTGTTCTTTTTTGCCTTCGTCTCTCGCTCGGTTTTCTTCAGCCTTCGATTGGAATGCAAAGTGAAAATTCAAACGTCAAACGACTTGGCGCGTTTGTTTTTTTGATGGCGCTTGCTAATTTATTACATTTTTCGGGATTATTCTTCAAGTGAGTGCCTTACTAATGATCAAAAGAACATGTTGCCTGTAGTTGGAAGCAATTTCATATCTTAAGCGCCGTGAAAAAGTAAGCGAAAGTGAAAAGTTAATTTTGGCGATATTCATTAAGCGTTTGAGGGATTCTCGTGTGTGTCACTGTGTGTGCCAACAAAATGATGAGAAGTGGTCTCGCAAAATACAAATTATGATCAAAAGTGCATTAAATGTGATCTTTTTGACCAGTAAGTGGCATACATTTGAGTGCTTACTCGAGGCGGTGCTGTTGCTGGTAAGTTTATAGCCCAAATAGTATTTTTGGAGCTTTAATCGAGCATCAAACTCCCCATATGACGAAGATAGGTGTTTGATTGGAAAGGGTAGATTTCCCCTATAACCTCAAAACTTGAAACAAAAACAATTATTTTGACTGTTCTAATTGTGAAATTGTTCAATGCAACTGGCAGTGCAACCAACAATGCGGTCGAAATTTCAATTCAAACTAATTTCAATTGAGAAATACACTTTGAGAGTATACAAATAATCCTGTTTATTAAGGTTAGTGTTTTTTCACGATTTCGCGGATAGCGTGAAATTCGTGAAATTTGGAAATTTCTGTGAAATTTATCAATTTTCTCAAATCATTACTTAGAAAAAACAATATCATAAATATTTCATCAATGAAGACTTTTTTAGTAAATTTTATAAGTTTTCAAATGAAGAATCATTTGAAAAACCAGTGACATACTTTCATATAAAAGTAAAATTCAATAGAAACAGTCATCTTCCCTTGAGTCAATGTACCATTGACTGGAGGAGCAAGCAATGAGAATAGGATAAAAAAATGAATTACATTAGAGTAGAGAGACATATTGTGAAAATCGATTGTTAAATATAATATCAATAATAGTTTATCAGTCAGTCAGTCATTCATATTTTGATTCGCTGTAATAACAATTTTTAAATTTTTATGATTTATGCTTGGTTCATTCATGACGAAATGATTAGTATTGTTGAGCAATATAATCACTTTTTTACAACATTTCAGATTTTTGCTAAGTTCTGTTTAAATTAAACAATCTTTGATTTTTTGGTTGGATAGTTTTACGGGAAATTAAAAATATCATTTTTTTTGTTTTCTGTTCTTCATTACCTTTCCATTATTGGGTTGCTTTAGTAATTACATTTGTGCAGTTGTTATCCTGAGCTGAGATATGAACTACCTTTCAACAGCTAATTTGTTCAAAATGGGGAGAGAGTTTAATGGTACTAAGGAGAACGAATTGGACAGAGAAGGAAAAAAAATGCATAAATAACCTTCGAAATAGCTGATAGATGTGGGATAGTAAGAGGAAAGGAGCTTTTTCTGTTCTGAATTTGAATAATGATTTGAAGATTTCGTTACAGATTATATTATTTTTGCATCTTGATTTTTATTTAAGTTTAGGAATAGTAAGCACACATTTTCCCTACATTTCAAAATAAATATAGAGCCCATCTATAAAGCACGTGGAAACTTTTTTTGGAAATAAAAAAATGGTGTCGCGTTCAAATTTTGTGAAGAATTTTTATTAGCTAATTGAAAAAATATAAAATAATGCAAAAAAAGCAGTTTCTGTTATTTTTACATAAAATTTTCACGGTTATTTTAACATTTTTCACTTTCCGCGGATTTGTATAAAATTGACAATATGTAGATATTTTTATTTAAAAAATATCATTGCAAAACTACTGGCCTGGTGCCAATTGCATTTTAAAATGCAATGCATTAAAAAAATGCATTTTTATAATGTTTTTAACAACCCTCATTTTTCAACTCTTGATATCAAGGAAAATATTGGTTTAATGTGCAATGATTAAAATGAAAATTGTTGTTTAAAAAAAACATTGATTCAAAATTGTAAATAAAAACCAACCATGACAACTTATCAAAAAAAAAAAAATGAGTACGAAAAAAAAAATATTTTTTAATAAAAATTAATTTATATTAATTATATTATATTAAGGTCAAAATGGGGGCGCTTGTGTAAAATTGTCTGGAAAATCGATTACCACTATTGGTTTAGGAAAATTTTGACGCTTAAACCACTTTTCTTATAAACAGTTTTATAATTGATTTTTGTCTTCTTTTTTTTCAGGAGAGACATACCATCCTGCATTCTTTGTGAGTATTTTTGTAACATCTTAAGCTATTTCCTGAAGAAATAAAAAACCGAAAAAGCGGTATCATTTCAACATTAAACCTTTAAACTTAAAAATCAAAAAATCTCATTAATGCGGCTTGTATTTTTTTCCATAGACCATACAATTTCCAACAAGTTTTTTTTTGACGACTGCGATGCAACGGCTTCGAGACAAAGATATTTTTAAATTTGGAATTACTGAAATATAGAAATAACTTACGCCCTTCTCAAATGTTATTTTCGAGTGTTATTGGCTCCATATACACAAAAATCGCTTAGGGGCCATCCATAAACCACGTGGACACTTTAGGGGGGGGGGGAGTATGGGGATTGTCCACGATCCATACTAAAAAGTTTTTTTTTTGTATGGACAATTGTCCACGAAGGGGGGGGGGGGGGGGGGTAAAAGATTCCCAAAAAAGTGTCCACGTGGTTTATGGATGGTCCCTTATATAAGCCTTGGATAACCTGTCTTCAAAGTTCCATTGAAATCGGAGATGGTAGGGTTCAAATGTACCATGCATTTTTAATTTAAGCTGGAATTGCTCGTACTCTAAACCATATCAAAAATATTTAAACTTTATAAAAATCATATCATTTTTGTGGTTTGGTTGAGCGTTTTAGCATATCATTCTTTTTTTTGAGCCGGGACCGTGGTGTAGGGGTAAGCGTGGTTGGTTCTCACCCAGTCGGCCTGGGTTTGATCCCAGAAGGTCCCAGTGGCAAATTATGAGACGAGATTTGTCTGATCACGCCTTCCATCGGACGGGAAGTAAATGTTGGCCCCGGACTAACCTAAAAGATTAGGTCGTTAGCTCAGTCCAGGTGCTGGAGACTGGGTCCTGTTTCGGTGGAGTCGCTGGTAGGCAGTTGGACTAACAATTCAAAGGTCGTCAGTTCGAATCCCGGGGTGGATGGAAGCTCAGGTGTAAAAAGAGGTTTGCAATTGCCTCAACAATCAAGCCAGCGGACACCTAGTTTCGAGTAGGAATCTCGCAATCGAGAACGCAAAGGCAATGCTGTAGAGCGAATAATTTGATTTTTGATTTGAAAAATCTTTTTTTGGGAATTTGACTTTAGCGATAAAAAGTCAAATTGAAAATAACAGGAACAGTTTTCTGTTTACATTTTTTCCCGAATCCTATGTTTGGAATGAACGAATGCAGTAAAATGTCTTCTTTTGGTATAAGGAATGCATGGACAAAGTTTAATCCATGCATTCCACATAGAACTCTAAAGTCAAATTTTGTAACATTTATAAAATATACCAAAAGTAGCAATTTCTAGTGCAATGGCTCACAAAAACCATATAATTTTTATCTCTAAAAAAATAGGGTTCAAATTTCTCAATTTTTAGATTTAAACAGAGTTGTTTCATTAATATACTTTCAAATAATTAGAATGATGGTTTGACTTTTTATCCGAACATTTTGTTGAGATCATGTTCATAAATATCATTTGCGGACTAGGTCAAGCCAATTTTCCATTCCCAAAACCAAAATATCCATCACAAAATCTATTACAACTTCCGCCAAACTGACGACCATCATAATCCCTGGACGCTGTGCAGAGTGTGAGAACTGCCCAAAACTCCGCACGTCCACACTTCGATCCCCTCAAACTGATAAAATATTTATTCAATTAGGCTTCGAAAAACAACTATGAAAATCTCCATAAATCATTTTGCTCTCGTAGGGGAAAGTGGGGCAAGTGTAACAAGCTAAGGAAATGCTCGTTATAACCCATTAAAAAGTTAAAAAATCTGTCGGATTTTATTATAATCATCTTATTCTAGGTCTTGACTAAGACTTTGTTTAAACAAGTTTTTAAAAAATCCTGTTTTTTAATGTGAAAAATTGATTTTAAAATTTTTGAATTTCCGTACGTTCTACTCAACTAGTGGGGCAAGACGAGCAACCCGTTGGGGCAAGAGG